>NC_045443.1:61821406-61882258 GCF_002776525.5 Piliocolobus tephrosceles
GGGGAGGCCGAGACGGGCGGATCACGAGGTCAGGAGATCGAGACCATGCTGGCTAACACGGTGAAACCCCGTCTCTACTAAAAAAAATACAAAAAACTAGCTAGGCGAGGTGGCGGGCGCCTGTAGTCAGCTACTCCCAGCTACTCGGGAGGCTGAGGCAGGAGAATGGCGTAAACCCAGGAGGCGGAGCTTGCAGTGAGCTGAGATCCGGCCACTGCACTCCAGCCTGGGCGACAGACCAAGACTCCGTCTCAAAAAAAAAAAAATTAGCCAGGCATGGTGGTGGGCACCTATAGTCCCAGCTAGTAGGGAGGCTGAGGCAGGAGAATGGCGTGAACCCAGGAGGCGGAGCTTGCAGTGAGCAGAGATCACGCCACTGCACTCTAGCCTGGGCAAAAGAGCGCGACTCCATCTCAAAAAAAAAAAAACCAACAACAAAACTGATTTTGTTTGATTGCTCCTTGCCGTGTGCAAGGCTCCTTGGCGTACTGTACTGGCAAAGAAGATAATAAATACTTGTTGACTGAGCTATAATGTAATGGTTAAGTATACAGACTTTGGAGCCAGACTGCCCCAGTTCAAATGCAGGGCTCTGCTGCTTTTTAGCTATGTGATCTTCAGCAAACAACTTCTCTGCTTCCGTTTTCCTCATCTGCAAAACAGGGATAACAGTATCTCTATCTCATCAACTGTGAGGATTGAGTGAGTTCAATCAGGTAATACACTTAGAATAGCACCTGTCCCATACTAAACAATACATGTTAGCTACATTGTTGAAATGGCTTCTCAGGAACCAGACTTCATTTAGATTGCTTAGAGAAAGTGAAGTTTCTGATTTTTAACATTTAGATGGCAATGTTAACTTAAAGAAAAAAAGGAACAATTTTTTCCACAGGCAGCTGGCCGACACATTTCACTATGATCTCACTCAGCCTCCTTCCCATGTGGGCTGAGGTAGCCCTGCTCCTAAAAACAGAACATGGCTGCTAACATGGTCTCCTCAATCATTTCCAGACAACAACCTCGAGAAAACACTTTTAAGATTTAATGGTCTTCCAAACTTGCTTATCTCCTTTGAAAGAGGGAGCCTGTTTAGAAGGCACTGAAATTTGTAGGGAAAGTGACTAGCTTTAGGAACGTGGGTCTTAAGAGAAAAACACAAAAGGTAATTATGAAGGCCATTTTACCCTTCCAAGAGAATTTTAACAGAACTCCATCAAGAGTGCTGTAAAAGGAAATAAGTGAAAAATAGACATTTTAAACAAGTAAACATCAAGCTCCAAACTTAAAGTACCCAATATACCCAGAAAGTCTGGCCCATTTAAAAACCCACTTAGCAATTTCAGCTCAAAGTGTGTATTTGTTCTTCTTTGGTCTCTCAGAACTGGGACTGACATTGAAATTGGGATATCAGAAAGGAGAGAAGACATAGCTGGTGGAGCCTGTCAATTCTTTTCTCCTGAGTGTTGGAGGACAGCATTTTGGATGAGGATGACTGTTAGGAACAAAGTACCTCAGCATTAGGTACCATGTTTGGAAAAAGACACTGAAACCGAATGGCAATGACAACAGAACAATGTGGCATATTATGGCAGTTCTAGGGAGAGAACCAAGAAAGCAACAAAGCATTCATAAGGAAGAACCTGGCACAGGGAAAGACTAATTCCTAGAAGACATGTTTTTGATAGCCTTGTACTCAAAGCGAGGTCAGGCCAGCAGCAGACATCACCCGGGAGCTGGTGAGAAATGGAGAAGCAGAATCTGCATTTTAACCAGATCCCCAGGGGATTCACAGAAAAGCCAGAGGAGCTCTGCTCTACAAGGCAGTGGGCCCCAAACCAGGCTGCCTCTCAGAATCACCTGTAAACTTCGAAAAGAAAAAAGGCAGATGCTGGGTCCCTATTCCAGACCAAGTGAGTCAATCACACTCTTTCTGGATATTGCCCAAGCACGTAGCATTTTCTTCTTCAGTTTTGGAGGGCAATCTTGATGTACACCCTCTTTTGAGAGTCACTGCTCCAGAACAAAGATCCAGTCTCAAAAGATAAAGAAAAGCTACGCATCCTAATGGGACATGTACATGTGGGGTGAAAATACAGATACAGAGAGCAGTGGGAAGTTAAGGGAAAAAAAAAAGGAATCACTATTTCCACTTAAAAGCTCTGCTGCTGCTCAGCCCTAGTGGGAAGAGGAACCGAACCCAATCTTCTTTCAGGAGGAAACACCTTATTTTCTCAGGCCAAATGCCTACCTGTCCACAGCACCAGCTTGCCAGGCACCTACCTTGCTTGTCTGATTTGGTTTGATCCCAGGCCCTCGAACCAACAGTGGAACTTTGATATCAAACTCATACAGCTGTCTCTTGTCTATTGGCAAGGAAAACTGTCCTGAAAACAAAACACACAAGGTAAAGATGGAGCCAAGACAGGGGCCTTGCTCATGTTATGTTTCACTCATTTAATCCACAGCCAACACTAAAACAACTTTGTTCTACCGATTCTGGTGTTTTAATAGAAAGCTGAAATTTGCCTAGAGACATCTCTTGTTACTACAAGGCAGGAAAACAACGAATTTATCTTCTCTAAATAAATGACTAGAAGGGACTCCCTGGCTTATGATAGGACAAAATGAGCAAAAATAATGACAGGAAAGTATTGAAACACAAATACATAAAAAATTATGCATGCTACTCAGCCTCATCACAACTGAAGTTCACTCCAAAAACTGTCAAATAAACAAACAAAAACACCTATCCTGTGTTTCCTGAATAAACTGCATCTCAAAATAACCAAATAAATGGTAAGGGGAAGTAGTTCTCTGAGGAATTCCAGCTAATAAACACAAAAGAAAGGACAGGATTACAAAATCAACATTTTGCAGTTTCTGAGGGAATAATGAATTTAGGCAACATCATCAATGGAATAACAGAAAAGCTCAGAGGAAGAGCTCAGGCTGAAACCACCTGACCCATCAATCACCAGCACCCCAAAAACAGTGCAGCCAGATGCCTCGGGCCTCATGACATGATGCAATAGGAAGAACACACCAGCAGGCGAGGATGCACCATCACCTGAAAACACAAATTTCCATCAAGTTCTGAATCTAACTACCAATCTGTAAGAAATGCTGACTAGAGATGAACAAGTTAAGGCACTATAAGACAGCAGTTAGCCAAATTCAGAATGTGAGACATTCTGATGGACAAAAGACCCACTTCTCCCTGTAAATTCATGGCAAATGACAAGAGTTAGGAGACACAATAACTAGAGGTAGTATGTGGACTTTGCATCTTTTTTTTTTTTTTTTGAGATGGAATCTCGTTCTGTCACCACGCTGGAGTGCAGTGGCATGATCTCGGCTCACTGCAACCTCCGCCTCCTGGATTCAAGCGATTCTCCTGCCTCAGCCTCCTGAGTAGCTGGGACTACAGGCATGTGCCATCACGCCTGACTAATTTTTATATTTTTAGTAGAGAAAGAGTTTTGCCATGTTGGCCATGCTGATCTGGAACTCCTGTGATCCAGACTCAGGCGATCCACCTGCCTTGGCCTCTCAAAGTGCTGGGATTATAGGTGTGAGCCACTGTGGCTGGCAGTCTGCATCTTGATACATAATAACCAGAGTCAGATGCATAATCTGGTGTTGAATCCTGGAGTCATGTGTATGGGAGTTGCTTCAAGACCTAGCAACAAAAGAAAAACACAGGGAGAGTAGGAAGAATTCAAAAGACTGGCCTCATGCAGCTGAAAATCTAAGTCGGATAATGGGGGCTATTTTACTCTTTTCTACTTTGTGTTTAAAAATATTCACAGGCCGGGCATGTGGCTCACGTCTGTACTCCTAGCACTTAGGGAGGCTGAGGTAGGCAGATTACCTGAGGTCAGGAGTTCAAGACCCGTCTGGCCAACATGGTAAAAACCCATCTCTACTAAAATACAAAAATTGGTCAGGCGTGGTGGCATGTGCCTATAGTCTCCAGTACTCGAGAGGTTGAGGCAGGAGAATCGCTTGAAATCTAGGAGACGGAGGTTGCTGTGAGCCGAAATCATGGCGCCACTACACACCAGCCTGGGTGAGAGTGTGAGATTCTGTCCCCCCACTTCCCCCCATCAAAAAAAAAATCACAATAATGCATTAATGCCTAAGCGATCTCCTCCTATGCAAGCAAGTCTCAAGTGAATCCCATTCAAGTGGACATTTATATATGTGGAAAGAAGAAAATGTTTGCTTTTAACAACAGAAGGTCTAAGTAGAAAGCATGAAAGTCAAGGACACAGAGCTGACTCATCCTGCAGCTTTTGAAAAAAAACAAAAACACCCAAAAAACAAATTCCATGAATGGCAAGAAAGTTTTCCCCACAAGACAACCTTCTTTTGGTCTTCCTGTCTCAAATGCCTTCCATACGGCCTGCCTCCAACCCATCAAGCTCATGCTCTGCCCCTACTCTAGAACACCATGTCATCTTGCGTGTGAAACAGCAAATAAAAAAACCTGGTTTCTCCATGTGTGAATGATGTGGTGCTCCAACTGGAGGGGTCCTAAGGGCAAGATCCTCCCTCTGGCATGTTCAGTTATAACAAGACTAGAACTCCCTGCTAGGGCTCATTGGGTGAAAAAGGAAAGACACATTCTCAAAGATCACAGCAGTACCTAACCCTGCCTCTGACCTGTGTGATAGCCATTGTCTGAGGTATAGAAGATGTAAGTGTTGTTGAGCTCCCCGGTAAACTCCAATCTCTTGACCAGTTTCTCCACAAGGTCATCAACTGAGAGGAGAGTTTGCCACCTGGATGTGAACAGAAGTTAGAAATGGGACTTCAGGGGCAATGGCTGAGGTATCACTATCTTGCCAAAAAAACAAACAAGCAAACAAACAAAAAAAAAAACAACCAAAAACAAAGACACCCCCATTTAAAAAAAAGAAAAAACCCAAAATACTCTCCCCCAAAACTCAAATCCCCAATCTCCATTCCCCAGACCTTCCCATTGTAAAAAACAGATTAGAAAATTCCAGAACGGACAGGCGCGGTAGCTCACGCCTGTAATCCCAGCACTTTGGGAGGCCGAGGCGGGCGGATCACGAGGTCAGGAGATCGAGACCATCCTGGCTAACACAGTGAAACCCCGTCTCTACTAAAAATACAAAAAAATTAGCCGGGTGTAGTGGCAGGCGCCTGTAGTCCCAGCTACTTGGGAGGCTGAGGCAGGAGAATGGCGTGAACCTGGGAGGCAGAGCTTGCAGTGAGCCAAGACCGTGCCACTGCACTCCAGCCTGGGCGGCAGAACGAGACTCCGTCTCAGAAAAAAAAAAAAAAAAAGAAAATTCCAGAACATAATTCATTCCAAAGTTAATTGTTTCCAAAGGAATAAACTCGTTTTTAAATAACCTGTAAGCTTTACTTTTTATTGCCAATAGTGATGAGAGTAGAGACAAACAGAAGAAAGAGTTGTCCATTCTCAGTACTGGGTACGACAGATTAATTCAGATAGGCCTGTGCTACAAAAAAGCTTAAGATGTTTGAACTAGGAGCTGGCAAACTATGACTTATGGGCCGAAGCTTGCCCACTATCTGTTTTTATAAAGTTTTATTGGACCACAACCATGCTCATTCATTTACATATTACACAGGGCTGCTTTTGTGCTACAACAGCAGAGCTGAGTAGTCGTGACAGAATGTATGACCTGCAAGCCTATTAATATTTACTATCTGCCCCTTTACAGAAAAAGTTTGCTTATCCCTGGTCTACACTAAACACTTCCTAAGAGAAAGTAATGGATTTTTAAAAATTGAATTAAGATAATTTCTTGAAAATTCCAAACGGCAAGGGCAAATATTTTGATCTTGTCTAAGCTTTTGGGTCATTTGTCACAGATGACAATGGGTGCTCTCAACCAAGTAACCTTTTCTTTAAAGCAGGAGAAAAAAATTCTACCACATGGTTCAAGTTTGCAATACTTTTGCCAAGTCCTAAAAATGGGCAGCATAATTAGTACTGGGGTCCAAAGGCCACTTCACTGAGTGTAAAGGAACGTCTCTGCTACTGGTGCCCCACTGAAGCCTCTCTCCCACTGACCTGCTTCCCTCTGTTTTTGTTTCAGAGACAACAATGTGGTGGTCCCCTCTTCATGAGCTGATTTGTAGAGTCCTTAAAACAACTCAGATTGTTATGTAGCAGCAGTTCTTACCTTTTCCTAAATGCATTATCTAAAAACTGTATTGAAGAATTAGTCATTGGAGTCTTGGCTTGCCTAATTAACCAGTGCTTGTTCTAAAATTTAGAAGAAAAAAATGTTAACACCACAGTCAAACAAACTACTGGATTACTAGAGTAGATAATAAATAGAATCATTTCACTCATACTTCAGCAAGAATTAACTAATTGGAACCTGCTTAAGCAACTTCAGCCCTTCTCTCCCTTCCTGCGTTCCTAAAATAGAAATTTCTGCAGATTAACTCAATCTCTCATTCTTCAGCTTCCCAGCACCTCCCAAACCATAAAAGGTCTTGGCTCCTCTGTTAGCAGCATTAAGAAATTTTAGAGGATGTCACTGGGAAACTACTGGCTAAAACGAGATTACATTTACAACTCTGATTGTATGTCTTTGGTCTATTACAATGACAAAATGGGCAAGTAACTTTACCCTTTCTCTAAGTTGCTTTTTTTGAGACAGAGGTGGAGGTGGCATTGAGCCAAGATTGCACCACTGCACTCCAGCCCAAGGCCAAGCTGGAGTGCAGTGGCGCCCATCTCGGCTCACTGCAACCTGTGCCTCCCGGATTCATGTGATTTTCCTGCCTCAGCCAGCCGAGTAGCTGGGATTACAGGCGTGCACTACGTCTGTCTAATTTTTGTATTTTCAGTAGAGATGGGGTTTCATCATGTTCGCCAGGCTGGTCTTGAACTCCTGGCCTCAAGTGATCCTCTTGCCTTGGCCTCCCAAAGTGCTGGGATTACAAGCATAAGCCACCGCACCTGGTCTGCCTTCCTCTAAGTTTTGCCTAGCCAAGATGTCAGTCACCCTAGATCCTAAGGAAAAATATTATTACAGCAATTTCCTAAAACTTCAAGTCTAAATCTGGAGGGCCCTCCCATTTAAACATAAACATCCCCATATACTATTCTTCTCTATTTGTAAAACCCTAAGCCACCATATCTCAAACTATGCTCCTCAAAGTGTTATTAAGTTTGGGAAATGCTATATGGCATATCCTCCTGCTAGAAATTCACATTTGATCATGAATAACTCTGAGAAGTCCTGCAGCGGAGTGACTTATTTAACTCAAACTTTCCAAACTTACTTGACCATGGGAACTTTTTATTAACTTCTTTTGGAACACAGATTGCGAATGGTCCTCTAATTTAAAACCCAGTTCACTCAGCTTTGAAATTGTATTTAACAAGCACTTGCCCATAACGTGCCAGGCAATATGCTAATTGTTTCTATGTACTTGAATTCATACAGTAGTTCATAAGGGATCAAGAGCTCCCACTTCACATGAAAAAATGCAGTTAAGCATTGTGCTCATGGTCAGCACTGTGGTAGAAAGCGGTAGTTCTGAGTTTGACTTTATGACTCCTTCTTTCTATAACCTTACAAGCAATTACAATTTCTGGATAACAGACCTGAGGCAATGGAGGCCTTCCGTCTTTGAACCAGGGAACTGTCTATACACCAAGCCAAGGGAAGTATAAGTAATTGGCACATGAGGCAAACATATGGGTTGTTGTGGCTTTTAATCATGTCACCTGGTTCATTTTTCCATTCAACTTCCCTTTCCATCCATATTGCTCTGTGCCACTCCTTCTTCCCATGCCTCAAAGGCTAGTGAGGGCCACCAGGAGGCTGGTGCAGTCCCGGTTATGCCAGGAGGGAGGAGAGCCTGCACAGAGGTTACCAGGGGAGCCTGAGTGATATGCCTGTAAATTGGGAAAGATGGCATTCTTTACCATTCCCTGTCAACTCTCCAGCTGCTCACTGGATGTGTAGCAGGAACTTTATCTGTACTTGCAATGCAAGTATACTATCGGTTGTAATAGGGACAGATGCAATTACCTCTAAAACATTGTGAAGAAAAACCCACTGCATGGCTCAAAGGCTTCCTGACAAGTATATCATATAGTTAATTATACTGAGTACGGCTGAATACAAGGGATGGGGGAAGCTACCGTTCCATGGATGTTGAAGTTCTTGTTTCTTGGTGCAAAGACATTCTGGAAGGCCTTCTGGTACTGAGGTGCAGCTGTCCAAGGTGAATGAGGCGCTGGAGTGGCGATCATCATGAAGAAGGGCTCAAAGTTGGACTTGTAGTCCAGAAAGTCCAAGGAGACATTAGCCTGACACATAAAAAGATTTGTCATCTCCTACCTTACCCAACAGATGAGTATTTAATAGATAAATGTCTTCTGGTGAGCAGACAGCACAGGGTCTTACTGGCTTTTAAGCAATCTTAGTACATGATCTCATGTCATAGCCATTTGCAAGCATATTGTTGGAATAAATATATCTGGTTTTTAGGCAATACTTTAAAGACTGAAAAGCATACCAATATAAGAAGGCAAAGAAGATCTTGATGATTTTATATGACCTGGAAATCATGTCTCCCACAAAGAAGGAAACAGTAACTTGGCCATTTTAGTATTAATTTACACTAATGGAGATTATGGTATCTACATGTGATGCCTTAAAGGATGTAAAAAGAGAGTCAACTTAAAACAGTGGGAAAGGTAGATTAAATTACCTCAACCTTATGAAAATATGTAGAAAGTAGTTATCATAAATTATGCACTGAAGTAGTTAAGCGAATAACATTAGATTCAAATACATCCCACTAGCGCTTTAATACAAGGACTTACATTTTTCCTTTGCTTATCAGAAGATACTTTATGAAAATGAAAGCATGCAGGCCAGGCGCAGTGGCTCAAGCCTGTCATCCCAGCACTTTGGGAGGCCGAGACGGGCGGATCACGAGGTCAGGAGTTCGAGACCATCCTGGCTAACACGGTGAAACCCCATCTCTACTAAAAAATACAAAAAGCTAGCTGGGCGAGGTGGCTGGCGCCTGTAGTCCCAGCTACTCGGGAGGCTGAGGCAGGAGAATGGCGTAAACCCGGGAGGCGGAGCTCGCAGCGAGCTGAGATCCGGCCACTGCACTCCAGCCCGGGCGACGGAGCGAGACTCCGTCTCAAAAAAAAAAAAAGAAAATGAAAGCATGCTACATATATATTGTTTTTCATTGTTCTGAAGTAATTTCATTTATTCCCAACACTAACTCAAAAGATACTGACTGTATCTATCTCCTATAACCCCTCCATCTACCTTTCACTCCAGTCCTATCAGCTTCCTTGTGGTTTCTCAAATATGCCAGGTACACTCCTGCCTCAGGGCCCTCCCACTTACTGTTCCCTGACTCTGTAGCACTCTTCCCCTGATCTGCACAGCTCATTCTCACCTACTTCGAGTTTCTGCTTAAATGTTATCTAAGTAACCTCATACCCTAACTTACTTCTCTAGCTGATCACCAGCTAATGACACAACACATAAGACTGTGTGTGTGTAAGTAAAATTACCTTCCACAGAATCAGGGACTTTGCTTCATTTACTGCTGAATACTGGCTACACTAGGTGCTGAACTATTGAGTGAATGAATATGTAATACTATGGAAGACTGTCGTTAGAAATGCCTCAGAAGAGGGAAGTCCCAATTTAACCTGCTTTCAGTAATTTTTATATATAAATACCCAATGCCCAAATAAATCCAGTATCCCTATCCCTCCATCCTCATAATGGGGCCTGTGAAGCTGCCATCTTGTAGCTTGTGAGTAAAACTAGGGTCAAGAGTAGGTACCCTTACAAAGTAAAACTTCTACAAAGTAATCTCTATAGTCGATGAGATTAACCTTTGGAAAAGGGATTTGTTGCTGGAATTTCAAGAGCATTAGATCTGAGCCTGGCTTATACACAAAGAAAACACCCTCAGGAGTTTGTAATCAGCTGGAAATACTCTTGGGCAGTTAGACCAGGTTACTGTGCATTTATATTATCCAACACAAACAAATACGATTATAGGTTTTCTAGGCAGAGTCTTCAATCAAATGTGAGCCAACCCTGTAAGGGCAGAGCTACAGGGCTTCTGCAACTCACCAAAACATCTGTCAGGTAGTCCACGCTATAGTTTTCACCATGCTTCCGTGCCTTCCCATTGATAGATAGGGTGTAATTATAATACTTAGAATTCTTTTCCTATTAAAAAGAGGAAAGTCAAATTTGTTACGAGGTCAGTGCACAAAGTAGAAGTCTGAATCCATGCTGGGCTAAATTATACTCTGAGCAGTGATAAGACATTAAAAAGATAATTACTCAAGTCAATACTGAATTGGATTTTTTGACTAGGGTTTTATTAAAGACAAGCATAGTTTCAGTTATACATTCTAGTTAAAAAGCCAGAAGTAGATCAGGTAGAAAAGCAAACTACTTTGCTAAACCATGTACAATGCAGGAAAAACATCCCAGAAAGGACTGACTCACAAGTCAATAGACGTTTTTTTGTTTTGTTTTGTTTTGTTTTTTTAAATACAAGACTGGGTCTCTCTCTGATGCCCAGACTGGAATGCAGTGGTACAATCATAGCTCACTGCAGCCTCAAATTCCTGAGCTCAAGTGATCTTCTTGCTTCAGCTTCCTGAGCAGCTAGGACTACAGGCACATGCCACCACACCTAGCTAATTTTAAAATTTTTTGTTGAGATGGGGGTCTTGCCATTTTGCCCAGGCTGGTCTCGAACTCCTGAACTCAAGAGATCCTCCTGTCTCTGCCTCCCAAAGTGTTGGGATTCTAGGCATGAGCCACTACACCTGGCCACAAGTCAATAAATTTTAAGGTTTTAAAATGACTGATTGTAATAGCAAATAAAGTTACGTCAATATCAGAGCTAAATTAAACATATTCTGCATCTGTAGGGCTGCATATAATTGTCACTGACTTCAATAATCACTTACCAAGGCATACCAGTAACTCCAACCCAGAGGAACGTGTTCTAGTCCACCTGCATCTGGGGCTCCATACTGAAAAGCAAGACAAGTAGGGACAGTTACAAGTCCTTAGATATGACCAGACCAGAAGGAAACAGGAAATTTTAGAATCTTTTTAGACCAGTGCCTGAAACACAGTAGGTACCTAATTTCCCCAAACAGACACTAGTCAAAAATAAACTCTAATAATCCTAGGAAATTCTAAAGCCGGAGTTGGCAAACTACAGCCAGTGAGCCAAATCTGGCCTGATGACTTCTGTACGAACAGCAAGCTAAGAATTTGTTTTAACAATTTTCAAATATAAAAGTTAATCAAAATAAGAATATTTTGTGAAATGTGACAATTATATACATTCAAATTTTAATAATGATAAAGAGTTTTATTGGAAGACAGCCACATTCCTTTACATAGTTTAGTGTCTGTGGCTGCTTTCACGCTACAATGGCAGAGCTAAATAGTAGCAAGAGACATATGGCCTGCAAGGCCTGAAATGTTTACTATCTGACCCACTACAGAAAAAGTCCACACAGCCTACCCCAGGCAGCCTATTCATGGGGTGAATGCTGACCTGCTGATACCATAGACTGAATAGTCCAATTGACCCTAAGTAGTTCAAATAATCAGACTATGAGCTATCGACTTATTATACATTGAACATCCCAAATCTGAAAATCTAAAACTTTTTGAGTGCCAACGTGGCACTCAAAGGAAATGTTCACTGGAGCACTTCACATTTTCAGATTCGGACTGTTCAATATCATGCAAATATTTCAAAATCCAAAAAATCTGAAACGCAAAATACTTCTGATCCCAAGCATTTTGGATAAGGGATAATCTGTATTTCAGTTGCCTGCAGATGAAACCCACTTTTCGAGCTTGATTTATCTGATGAGATGAATAAAATAAAGAAACCACAGAATTATCCCCCTTTATTCTTTCAAGGTTTAATGCCATCCACTTAAGGCAGAATTTAATCCCTGAAAACAAAATCTTTCTACTTTAACGGGCTCTTAATTTTATATACACATCAGATGTCCTTCAACATGCAAAGCAGTGTAAGCTGTCTTTATGACCCATAGCCCCAACCAAATGACCCAGTATCCACAGTTCCTAGTTCTCATGATCCTTTTCAAACTGACTCATCTTCCTGCAGACTCACAAGGTGGCAGATTCCCCCAATTATTGGGGGGAGGGGAGAATTAACAGAAAATCCAGATCAGATATTAAGATCTCTAGCAACTACAGATAAAGAGTGTAAGTACATTTTCTCTTTGTCTTGAACCCCCAGTTTAACTGTAAGAGCTAACCCCAAACATTCTCAAACAAACAATTTCCTTTAAGCTTGGATTCTGGGTAACAGCTAAGGCCAATGTGTGAATGTGGGCACATGGAATCTAGCCTTGACAGGTCACCAGGGGTGGTATCCCTCCATCTAGGTCTACAAGGCTGGTGTACCAGCTGCTGGCCATACACTTTAATGACCTGCAGGACCCTGACTCTGGGTACTTCATCACTAATCTCTCCACATTTTATTGCCACTTTTCACATTAGAAAATGAGTTAAGCATTAAGTTGTTATAAATCAGAGAAGATTCTAAAAATCTGAGGAAAGATTCTAAGATGAAAAATGTCTTCAGTTAGATACTGGTAACAGGGAATGGAAACAAAGATACCATGACAGCCACATGACAAACAGAATTCCTGAGGAAAAAGGGAAGACGCATCAGACAGCAGGACTCTTAGGACAATTTTTAAATACATGCTCCTGGGACTACTGAAAGGAAGAACAAGTACCCACATCATATAAATACACTGTACTTACCCAAATCATGTAAATATGTACATGTGTACTTATATGAACATATTTACATGATGTGGGTACTTGTTCTTGCTTAACAGGCAGATTCACAGAAAACAACGTACACCAAGAAATCCTTTAACATTTTTGATACTACTAATAAAATTAACATGAATTACATTCACATTTTAAAAGCCATTATAAAAAAAGAAAGAGATCATTCAACATACCTCATTTAAGTATTTCCCTGCAAAAAAGGTCTGATAACCACACATTGATCTGAGAATTGCTGGGAAAGTATTTGGTTCTTGGATCTTCTGCCAGGACTTACTACTGCAGTTCCCCTCTAGAGTGTTGTTCACAACATGATGATTATGTGGGTACTTTCCTGTCAGGATACTGGCTCTGCTGGGGCAGCAGAGAGCACTTGGCACATACTACAAAGGAAAGGAAGCAAAAAGGACAAAGTCACACAAGAAAGATGAACTTCTCATCATTGCTAAAGAGGGTAAAGAAAAGCTCCTTAATACTCTAACTTCAAATACGTAGTTTCTCATGGAATATATGTATTTTTTTCTACACATGACACACTTGAGGGCTGCTTTAAGTCACATAGTGGAGACATCAAAGCAGATAAAACAAACTGAGAATACAGATTTCTTTTTCAAGTGGCTTCTTTCTGCAGGATAACAGTAATTCTAGTCTCATCTGCCATAGAGTTTTTTTTTTTGTTTTTTGGTTTTTTTTTTTCCGAGGCAAGGTCTCACTCTGTTAGCCAGGCTGGAGTGCAGTGGCACAAGCACAGCTCACTGCAGCCTCGACTTCCTGGAGCAAGTGATCCTCCCAAACAGCTTGGAGTACAGGCACTTGCCACTACTCCTGGCTTTTTTTTTTTTTCATTTTTTTATTTGTAGAGATAACGTTCTTCCTATGTTGTCCAGGCTCATCGAAAACTCCTGGATTCAAGTGATCCCTCCACCCTGGCCTCCCAAAGTCCTGGGATTACAGGTGTGAGCCACTGCACCCAGCCAGAAATAATATTTATACACAAGGAGCACAGCATGGTGAGAGACGGGTCTTAACCAAAGATAGAATACTATTGGGATCTAATTGAGACACAGTGGTTCATTTGCAGGCTGATCTGCAGCTTTACACATTTCCTATATCACTTTATACACTGGACACAGACTTTTTTCCCTACTGTAATTATATTTCCATTAGCTACTGTCAACAACAGACTTTCCCCATTCTACCCAATCATGTTGGTACACATCACCCAGCCACTTCACAGAAAGGTAATACTAGCTTACACTTGGACCGGCAGAGAAGGAATGGGCATTTGAGCACAGACTCATGCCAAAATTGGGTATTATCCTTTTAATACTGGCAAGCCTTTTTGCCTTTCAAATTCGATTTGACATTTTAAAATAACAGTGAGGATGAACATTCTCCACAGGTCCTGACCGACTGTGTTTATGTGTTCATATGCTTTGCTCATTTTTTTCCTCCAGGGCTGTTGGCCTCTTGTTACGTAAGATTTAAGTTAACGAAGAATTCAGTCATGATACAAATACTTCCCATTTTTACTTTTGTCTTTTAGTTTTATTAGATGTTTGACTTCTTAAGTTTAAATTGGCAACTCTTAACTCTTTCCCTTTTTGCTTTCTGATCAATTTTATAGCCAGTACACAGTTTATCTTAATACACATTTTAGCATCTGGTAGAGCAATTTCTTTTTTTTGAGACAGTCTTACTCTGTCTCTCAGGATGGAGAACAGTGGTGCGATCTCAGCTCACTGCAACCTCCGCCACCCTCAGGGTTAAGCAATCCTCCCACCCCAACTTACCAAAGTAGATGGGACCACAGACGCGCACCACTGTATTTTGTTGTTGTTGTTGTTTTGAGATGGAGTTTCACTCGTCGCCCAGGCTGGAGTGCAGTGGCACAATCTCAGCTCACTGCAACCTCCACCTCCTGGGTTCAAGCAATTCTCCTGCCTCACCCTCCTGAGTAGCTGGGCTTATAGGTGCCCGCCACCATGCCTGGCTAATTTTTTGTATTTTTAGTAGAGATGGGTTTTCACCATGTTGGGCAGGCTGGTCTTGAACTCCTGACCTCAGGTGATCCGCCCGCCTAGGCCTCCCAAAGTGCTGAGATTACAGGTTTGAGCCACCATGCCCGGCCCAATGCCCAGATATTTTTAAGTATTTTTAGTAGATATAGGATCTTGCCATGTTGCCCAGGCTGGTCTCAAACTCCTGGGCTCAAACAATCCACCTGCCTCAGCCTCCTAACGTGCTGGGATTGTAAGTGTGAGCCACTGTAATTTTTTTTTTAATTACTTTGATTATTCTCATCTATTTATTATTCCAGATAACTTTTGGAATCATTTGAGTCTAAAACAATCTTGTTAGGATTACAACTAGAATAAACATTTTATTATATAATATCGTGTCTTAGTTGAGCACAGTGGCTCACACCTGTAATCCCAGCTATTTGGGAAGCTGAAGCAGAGGATCACTTGAGGCCAGGAGTTTGAGACCAGCCTGAGCAATACAGCGAGACCCTATTTCTAAAAAAAAGTGGAAAAAAATTAGGCGAGTGTGGTGATGCATGCCTGTAGTCCCAGTTACTTGGGAAGCTGAGGCGGGAGGATTGTCTGAACCCAGGAGTTTGAGTTCAGGTCTTCAGTGAGCTATGCCACTGCACTCCAACATGGGCGATAGAGTGAGACCCTGTCTCAAAAAAAAAAAAAAAATGAAAAAAGAAGAGAAATGTATATAAAATGATGTGCATATCTATGTATCAAGTATTTTTTATCTTACCACTCGCATCTTTTATAACTTACATAGGTCATAGCCATTTCTGGCCCCAACCAGTTACTCTTAAGAGAGTTTATAAATTATAAATGAGGTCGGGCATGGTGGTTCACACCTGTAATCCCAGCACTTTGGGAGGCCAAGATGGGAGGATCACTTGAGCTCAGGAGTTCCAGACCAGCCTGGGCTACATAGTGAGTGAGACCTTTTCTTTACCTTTATATAAAATAAAAATAAATAACTATGAATATTTTCTTTGTCTCCCACCTTCTATTTTTCTAACTGATTACATGGAAGAAAAAAAAAATTATTTTTTCATTTTTATCTTGAATTCTAGTGATTTTAAAGGGTTTTCAATAATTCTCCTGGGTTTCTAGATAGAAAATCCAAACAATCAGAAATAATTTTTCCAATATTTTTACCTCTTATTTCCATAAGACTTATGACAATGACTAGATAGTCGGAACAACATTAAATGGAGCACTTGTTTCATCCCTAACAGCAATGCCCTGAGTCTCTTACCTTATGTATTTGAAATAGTCATCATAGTCAGGATGTATTCTTACAATAGCTTATACGTTACCAGGAAAGAATGCTAAAATTTCAGAGAATTTTCTAGTATCTATTGGGAAGAACATTAAATTTTTCTTCTTTCAATTACTTGTATCATGTTGGTAGACATATAATAAGCAACACCATGTAGTATATACTATAAGAAGTCAGGCATTGGCCGGGCGCAATGGCTCATGCCTGTAATCCCAGCACTCTGGGAGGCCACGAGGTCAGGAGATCGAGACCATCCTGGCTAACACAGTGAAATCCCATCTCTACTAAAAAAAAATATAAAAAGTTGGCCGGGTGTGGTGGCGGGCGCCTGTAGTCCCAGCTACTCGGGAGGCTGAGGCAGGAGAGTGGCATGAACCCGGGAAGCAGAGCTTGCAGTGAGCTGAGATCGTGCCACTGCACTCTAGCCTGGGCGACAGGGAGAGACTCTGTCTCAAAAAAAAAAAAAAAAAAAAGAACTCAGGCAGTGGCTGGGGCATGGTAGCTCATGCCTATAATCCCAGCACTTTGGGAGGCCAAGGAGGGCAGATCATTTGAGGTCAGGAGTTCAAGACCAGCCTGGCTAACATGATGAAACCCGGTCTCTACTAAAAATACAAAAAATTAGCAGGGCATGGTGGTGGGTGCCTGTAATCTCAGCTACCCAGAGGGCTGAGGCAGGAGAATTGCCTGACCCCAGGAGGCGGAGGTTGCAGTGAGTCAAGATCGCGCTACTGCACTCCAGCCTGGGCAACAAAGCGAGACTCCATCTCAAAAAAAAAAAAGAAAAAGAAAAAAAAAAGAAGTCGGGCACTGACAGAAGTGCTCTACACCTATTAACTCAACCTCACAACAACTCTGAAAAAGATTTTGGTACTCCCTTTTATAAATGGGGAGGAAAAGGGCCAGAGAGGTTAGTTTGTCCAGGGTCACACTGCTAGAAAAGAGGCACAGAGGGTATTCCAGACTAGGCGGTCTGGCTCCAGAGTCTGAGCACTTAAACTTAACACTATGCTACTATTCAAGGGATTTCCTGATTGTAAGCTACCCTTACATTCCTAGACTACCATGCACTTGGTTATGTACACGGTTCTTGAAAATGAATTGATATTTTATTTTGAATTTCTGCATCTATATTTATGGGGTGTGTGTTGCTATTTGTCAGTTTTGGCTATCAGGGTTAATTGGTTTTTACCATGGAAAAGTTTACACAGCATACATATATCTTGATTTTTTTATAATCCATTTTCAAACCTCAAATGGTGAGGTTTAAAATAAAATTCTCTAGTTCTGAGACTGGCTTAGAAATATCTGCAATTCATCTTCAATTGATAAGAGGTAATATTTCAATGAAAAGAGTTTATATCACATTAAATAAATCCTTCAAATCAGGCATTTAACAAGGAAAAAACCATATAGATCATACCAGATTCCCGAGAAGAGCGTTTCTTCTTAGAAGACAAACAGTTAAATTAACAAAATTGAATTAGCTTTCAAACTTACAGCGCTGGAAAAAGTCATCCCCATCTCTCCGATGAGAGCTTTGGTTTTCTTCAGTGGTGTCTGTAAAAGTAAGCAAGTATCCATTAAACAATTTCTTCCAATAAATTGAGACACACAGGCCAGAATTCCTGTTTGGTTACATCTTACTCAATCTTTTATTCCCAAATGGTCAGCTCTAAGCAACAGCCAAAGACAGTCCTGTATGATTCTAGAGACAGGTTTGGTTCCAGCCAGCTCCATCCTGTGTAAAAGTGCAGGAAGTCAAAATGCTTGCAGGAAGGGAAAGTTCAGTCAATGGTAATAACATCTTTGTGCCCTTATTAGTCATCTGCCCCCAGATGAGGCAGATAGGGCAGACCTATTTCCATGAATTAATCTTTAGAAGTAGGATGTGGGAAATGATATACAAAGGGAACCTTCCGCCCTATAGAACAGAAGTAAGACAACAGTTGGAGTCTGAAAGCCAGACAAGGCCCCAGGGCTCAGAGACTAATTCAAACCTCACACACTCAGTGGTGGAGGTCAGATGCACACTGTTCAACTACCAGCTACTGTAGTCTGCATAGACCCACCAGTACCTCAGGATAAGGACTTGAACCAGGTGGTAAGCAGGTGTACACAGAACACTGTCAGGCAAAAGGCTACTCAGAAACTACTTTATGTCCTGCTTTTCGTCTTTTGTTCAAAATCTAAGATCCTTACAAGTACAGAGACAATTAACTTCCCCCTAGAGTGAGGACAAACGTATGAAGACAGTCATTTAAATATGAATAAAAGGAACAGTAATATTCTTCAGATTCCAGACAACAAAAAGTACCATTGAAGAGGTCATTTTAGTTGTAATATGAGTCAGTTCATGATGATTGAGATACCTTTGAAACCTAAGACCATACTGAATGCAGTTTTAAGTATATTCTGTTGTGAAATAATTCCTTAAAGATCGCTAATCTAAATATATAAGTAGGTTAACATGAGCCTCATTTTTAATAATGTATAAATGACTTTTCACCATTGTTTTATATAAATACAAAACCTATGGAATCCATAAACTCAAAAGGATGAGGATTCTAACTTATCCAAAAAAAGCTCTGATAATTTCATGAGTAGATTCAGAAGAGGCTGCCAAGAGACGCTAGAGATGCAGAAGATCTTCGCCAACCTTCCGAAGCAAAGTCATCAACCATACTCTCCTCAAAGCCATCACTGGGTACCATCCTCAGGAAAAGAATACTGGGCTTAATGAGACACTGGCTTGATAAAAAAAATCCTGAGTTACTATGAGGACATTCGAAGATGAAATGAAGATTCAAAGAGTAAGTGGAGAAAAGGACCAGAGTTGACTGTATAGGATTTAATTGTCAAACGGATAAATATGTAAAACTATGAAAGAATACCTGATTTACAGTAATATTGTGTAATAACATTTATTAAACACAACGTGTGCCAAGTATTAATCTAGGCAGTGGTGGACAGAGGATAGTCCTTGTCCTCATGATCCCTGCACTCTCGGGGACTTAAAACAACTAACAGGTAAACAATCAGTCATTTCAGGTGGTGATAAGTGCTGTGAAGAGAATAAACCAGGATGATGTCATTGCACCTGGTGGGAGGAAAGGGGAACTACTTTAGATGGGTGGTCAGGAAAGGCCTCTCTTTCAGGAGGTAACTTGTACGGAGAGCCAAGCGATGAGGAGTCAGCCACGCAAAGATTCAGAAGAGGTTTCAGGCTGGGTATATAGCAAGTACAAGGGCTGCCAGAGGAAGGAGAGAGGCACCTGGGAGGAAACAGAGAAGCCAGTGTGGTGATGGAAGCAGCTTAGGGAGGAGAAGGGAGAGTGAGGTAAGATGAGGTAAGATGAGGTCAGAGAGGTAGGCAGGAGTCAGTGATGCAGGGCCGCATAGGAATTTAGACTTTAGGCCCAGTGCAGTGGCTCACGCCTGTTATCCCAGCACTTTAGAAGGCAGAGGCAGGAGGACTGCTTGAGGCCAGGAGTTTGAGACCAGCCTGGACAACATAGCAAGACCCTGGCTCTACAAAAAATACAAAAATTAGCTGGGCATAGTAGTGCGTGCCCGTAGTCCCAGTTACTTGGGAGGCTGAGGTGGGAGGATTGCTTGTGCCCGGAAGTTCGAGGCTATAGTGAGCTACGACTGTACCACTGCAATCTAGCCTAGGCAAGAAGAGTGAGACCTTGTCTCAAAAAAAAGTTATTAACTGTCATCTTTATACTGCTAACAATAGTACAAGAGATAATAATCTGTGCTTAATTGAAAAAGTCCCAAACAAGAAACCATACTGCACCCAAAATATGTATGTGTCTCTATGCAAACTAGAATGAAAAATGAATCCTTAAGAGCTAGGCAAAGACAGCGGCTGATCAAGTTAAGGTCACGCAAGAGTCTTTAAACAGTAGCCAATTTCATGTCCTCATGTGGGCAAACATGTTTCTCTGCTCACCCCAAGCAGAATCCTTTTCATTAAAACCCTAAAGAATCATTTACTTTCCTGGTTCCATGTATAGTTGTTCTGAAACAACAATTCTGATAATTTTGTGGCTAAAAATGGAATTGTTTTGCTTTCAATGAAGCAATGACATATTTATTCTTCCCTGGCCCAGCACGGTGGCTCACACCTGTAATCCCACCACTTTGGGAGGCTGAAGTGGGCAGATCACTTGAGGTCAGGAGTTCGAGACCAGCCTGGCCAATGGTGAAACCCCATCTCTATCAGAAATACAAAAATTAGCCGGGCATGGTGGTGGGTGCCTGTAAACCCAGCTACTTCGGAGGCTGAGACAGGGGAATCGCTTGAACCTGGGAGACAGAGGTTGCAGTGGGCTGAGATGGCGCCACTGCACTCCAACCTGGGTGACAGAGCAAGACTCCATCTCAAAAAAAAAACAAAAATTCTTCCCCTACCTTTTATCAGTTTCTTCCATCACTTGCCTGAGGTTTTGGCCAAATGTCACTTTTCTTTTTCTTTTTTTTTTTTTTTTTGAGACAGAGTCTCGCTCTGTCGTCCAGGCGGGAGTGCAGTGGCACGATCTCGGCTCACTGCAAGCTCCACCTCCCAGGTTCACGCCATTCTCCTGCCTCAGCCTCCTGAGTAGCTAGGACTACAGGCACCCCCTACTACGCCCAGCTAATTTTTTTGTATTTTTAGTAGAGACGGGGTTTTACCGTGTTCGCCAGGATGGTCTCGATCTCCTGACCTTGTGATCTGCCCACCACGGCCTCCCAAAGTGCTGGGATTACAGGCGTGAGCCACCGCGTCTGGCCAATGTCACTTTTCTTAAATGATTTTTCTTTTTTTCCCCCGAGACGGAGTCTTGCTCTGTCACCCAGGCTGGAGTGCAATGGCACAATCTTGGCCCACTGCAACCTCCACCTCCTGGGTTCAAGTGATTCTCCCGCCTCAGCCTCCCGAGTACCTGGGACTACAGGCACGTGCCACCATGCCTGGCTAATTTTTCTATTTTTAGTAGAGATGGGGTTTCACCATGCTGGCCAGGCTGGTCTTGAACTCCTGACCTCATGATCTGCCCACCTTGGCCTCCCAAAGTGCTAGGATTATAGGGGTGAGCCACCGCGCCCAGCCGTGAATGATTTTTAAAAGAGCAACTTATGCTTCTGTGAAGAACAGTGTGTCCACCACACTATAATGATGTTTAAGTAAAATCAAGAAAGTGGTAAGAACAGTGTCCTGGCAAAATAAAAAATAAAAACAGAGTCCCATAGATACCTGGAACAAATACAATGAAATGTTAAAGATGATGCTACTATATAAAAGAACATTTCAAAGATGCCTGAAAAATTCCACTATAAATCTAAATCATGTTGTAAGCGCTATCTACAATCCTTTGACCTGAGTTAGTCCGGTAGAGGTTGACCACTGTTTATTTTGCCAACTATGGCAGCAATCTGCAATCTTGTTTAGGTTAGAGCTCTCTTTCCCCAAAAATGAAGATATTATATACAATGTAAATTAAGGAGTTCCATGATGTCACTGGCATCCCCGAATGTCACCTGCAGACTCTCTGACCTATGGTGTGATTATGCTGGTGTGGGTATGTGGAATGAAATCTGATTATTATCACAGTATTCTAGAATAGGAGAAAAAGCACGGTGCTCTGAGATCATAAGTACCCAGGCTTTGTCCAGTATTAGCTATGTGAACCTTAAAGTCATGTCACTTAACCACCTTCCAGTTTTAGTTTCCTTTTAAGATAAGGACACTATGTACAGTAGAGGACTCCCGTGATGACTGAAGCACAAGTATAAAAATCCTCATACTCTGCTCGGCTCCAAGTAAGTTCTCAAATGCTCTTGTCTTAGCTCTTTCCCTTGGAGTCCTGTTTGACAATTAGTGGTAGAATATTCTGAAAAAGGCTAGAAGAGAATCCAGAATTCTTGAGTTGGGAACATTCAGTTTGACTTATCTCCTCCACTCAATTTTGGTACCTCTCTCCAGTAGAAACACTTATTAAAAAAAAAGAATCTGGGCCGAGACAGTGGCTCACGCCTGTAATCCCAGCACTTTGGGAGGTTGAGGTGGGGGGATTACTTGAGTCCAGGAGTTCAAGACCGGCTTGGGCAACATGGAGAAACCCTGTCCCTACAAAATATTTAAAAATTAGCTGGACGTGGTGACTTGTGCCTGTAGTTCCAGCTACTAGGGAGACTGAGGCAGGAAGACTGCTTGAGAATAGGAGTTCAAGGCTGCAATGAGCCTTGATTGTACCACTGCACTCCAGCCTGGATAACAGAGCAAGACCCCGACTCAAAAAATCTGCTGCTGGCTTAACGAAGCAAATTGGATTAACATACCAAAAGGAAGAGACCTCAAATACACACAGACTACAGCCGTGGTTTACAAGAATTGAAGAAACTGAACTCTGAACACCTCATATTTAAGTAATGAATTTTGTTTTCAACACCTAAAAAAGCCTGACCTTTTAACTGAGTACTTTAGTCACTGCTAGAGAAGGCTTGCTTTTTCTGGACAAAACACTCTTCAAGGACACAATTTTTGTTGTTGTTTAAATAAAAAAGGAATGTTGTGAGCAGAGAAGTAAGTGTAGTAGTTGGAAGAGTAGTGAAACTAAAGTGTAGGAGGAAAATTAAATCAAGACTGATGTCAACATGGCTTGGTAGAAACTAACAGACAATGAAGCACATATATGGCAGGAAGAAGTGTGTAATCAAAATGCAAGCATCTTAAACATCAACTATAAAAGACTCAAGCTCTTGAGCACAACCTAAGAAATATATTTTACAACTCGGGAAGAAAGATAGATAATGATTACCTTTATCAAGTGTAACACACACACACACACACACGGACATTTTCTATTCTACTCTATTCCAGAGGAAATAAAAAATGTTGGTAGTTACTAAACTGATTTCACAACTCACTCACGGGTTGGGACCATGGGTTTGAAGGACACTGAGCGAGGGTGTGTAATTACACAAGAAAAGTTAGGAACGTCTTGCCTGGAGTATTTCATAGTCTCAGCATTCAGCTGAAAGCAAAAAGAGAACTGAAACGAATAAAGCAATAAAACATTTGGTTTTAAAGCGAAGAGAGGAACGCTGAATCCAGGGTTAGAGAACTCTGCCTCAACTACTCATGTCTTGGGCAAGTTGCTTTCTGGACCTCCATGGGGCAGGGGTTGGAGTGGATGTTTCCAAAGGTCACAGATTCCAGAATTCTGCAATACACAAGCAAAATTAACTCTGGGAAAAAAAAAAGAAGTCTTGTGACAACATCCATTAGATAGAAAATGAAACACTGACAGGCTCTAATGCAACAGTCAGGTGTTCGATCAGACTAATTGAATTTTCTTGATTCTTGTGAGGCAAAACACACCCTCAATAGTTCGACGGTCGGCCTACCAGATTAATTCACTTCAGGCTTTTTTTTTTTTTTTTTTAGACGGAGTCTCGCTCTGTTGCCAGGCTGGAGTGCAGTGGCCCAATCTCAGCTCACTGCAACTTCCGCCTCCCGGGTTCAAGCGATTCTCCTTCCTCAGCCACCCAAGTAGCTGGGACTACAGGTGCGCGCCACCACGCCCAGCTAATTTTTGTATTTCTAGTAGGGACGGGTTTTCACCATGTTGGCCAGGATGGTCTAGATCTCTTGACCTTGTGATCCGCCCGCCTCGGCCTCCCAAAGAGCTGGGATTACATGAGTGAGCCACGGCGCCCGGCCCAGTCTTATTTTTATAGACATCAGATACAGACATTGTATACAGGCACAAATGTGGAGGTGGTCTAGGTCCCTCATAAAGGGGACTGGACTTGTCTTTGGTCCTCTAATCCAAAAGAAAAACAATCAGGGCTTGAGTGCTTTTAGCCAGCACCTGATCCTCATTGGTTCAATCCATCCTCCACTGGTCTCCACATGTTTATCTTGAGATATTAACGTAAACTCCACAGCAGTACGGTCCAGACTAGAAGCTGTGTGTGCTGTACGCAAGTGCCTCAATCCAGAAGGGAAAAGAGTGTTGCAGTCCCTAACACCGGCATAAAGGGCCTCAGGTGGGAAAACCAAACCTACCCAGGGATAAGACAGCCAGTTCGGGGAGGGGGGATGGGGACCGGGAAAGAGAGCAAGAAACCGGGGAGTCAGCCCCAGAGATAGAGGGGCGGGGCAGAAACAGAAGAGTTACCATGCCGCCGAGCACTTCGTCCTGGTCGTCTGTGAGGAGCAGCACCACGTTGGGCCTCCGGGTTCCCGCTGCCACCCCGAAGACCCCCACGCAGCCGCCCAGCACCAGTAGCAGCAGCGCTGGGCTGCAGGAGGGCAGGTGGCGGGGGCTGCCCTGCAGGAGCCGACCTGGGGCTAGAGGCAGGAGCTGCATGGCGGACAGGCTCCGGGGTGATCCCGGGACGGGACAGAGGGACGCACAGGTAGCTGAAGGGCGAGAGGCCAACCAGCCGAAGGAAGAAAAACCCGTGCCTTGAAGGCCGGTGGCTGGGGTCGGGCGTTTTCTCCCTAGGCGCGATCACGTGAGCCGGGGACAGGGGGCGGAGCACGCAGAGCGGTCACGTGACGGCCGGCGTGGGCGGGGCCGCGGACAGGCGCAGCCGGTAGGGAGGCACCAGACAGTGGCGGAAAAGGGGCGGAGAACCGGAAGAAAGGGCGGAGAACGGGGAAAAGGTCGAGAGCGGAGCATACCTCGCGCGCAGGCTCGTGTTGCGTTCTGGTAGGACCTGTTTCTGAGCGCTTGGTGGAAAGATTTAAATTGGGGGAAGAGAAGATGAAAAGCAGGAAAGAGTTGGCAAATTCTAAGCAACCGATTAAGGAAGAGAAAGGAGGACTGTACTTAACAGATACTATTATCAGCTGGTGAGGAAGGTGGACTCTACCATATTTAATCCCCAAGTCGACGGCCACTTCCTCAAGGCCCGGATGTTTAATCGTGTTTTATTTTCTCTACAACTTGTGAAATAAGTCTTAACATTCTCATTTGGCTCAGCCATTAAATTTGGAACTGGATTCCAGTTCAGCTCTCTTAACTCGAAAGCCTGCTCTCTTAACTCCAAAGCCTGATTATGTTCTGCTTTCCTCAGCTAACATCGTAGTTTCAAACAATTTAGGGATGTCTTGATCCTGATGGTCCTTGCTGACTTTTTAAACACCCTCTTGGAAGATTTTGGAGGTTGTGCAGATCGAACAAATATCTTGAAACATGGTCATCCAACTGCATTATTAAGTAATCTTTAGTGGGGAATAGCCCTTGAAACTAGCTCCAGATATTTCTGTGGTCACTCTGGAACAATTCGACTTTGCCCCTCTCCTGACGTTTATAAAAACAGATCCGATGGGGCGCGGTGACTCACGCCTGTAATCCCAGCACTTTGGGAGGCTGAGGCCGGTGTATCACCTGAGGTCAGGAGTTTGAGACCAGCCTGGCCAACATGGCGAAACCCCGTCTCTACTAAAATACAAATGTAGCCGGTCATGGTGGCACGCACCTGTAATCCCAGCTACTCGGGAGGCTGAGGCACGAGAATGGCTTGAATCCGGGAGGCGGAACTTACAGTGCGCCACTGCACTCAGGCCTCAGGAACAGAGTGAGACTCTGTCTCAAACCAAACTAACAAACAAAAAAATCACAGAGATCTTCCTGGCAAGGTGAACTGTCAAGTCATGTCCCCAGACCGATATAACAGGGTAGAACCTCCTTGCTGGTAAAAGTATTTTCTCTGAGTTGATCTGTTTGCCAAGAAGAGTCTCTTAAAACTCGTGAAAACTATCCCAGAACTTAAAATATAATAAAAAAAAATAAAAATACAGAAACTCGTGAAAACACTATACTATAAGGTAAAAATGATGGAAACACTTTGAAACCTCATGTGTACAAGGATAGGGCTTATGCAAAAAAAAAAAAAAAAAATAGAATTACCTTTATTACTTTGTTTTTTTCACCACAGAGGGGTAATGTGCCGAGTCCTAACAAGGTTTGAGGTACGGGTTTGAGGTAGGGGTCGTTAACTCACACAATAGCGTGAAAACCCAATCATCAGGCTTATGAACCACAAAAGGATCTTAATACTATTTTCGTTTGTTTGTTTGTTTGTTTGTTTTTAAGTAAGCCTACAGAAGGCAAAAGAAGCTTTAAAAAAATTAAGTAGTTTTTCTGCAAGAAACAATTATGCCGGAAATATGGCCAGAGCAGTTCCTAGACAACCAGAATACTTGGTTACAACCTTGGCCTAGGCCAATTTTTCAAGCTAGTTAGAATAACTAATCCTTACGTAGTCAGGTTTCAAGACTTCCAGGAAGACTTTCTTACACAAAAAAAGAACCTATTTCATCTGTATTGATGTCCCAAATTGTAAAATTGTTTCTTTTCTTTTTTTTTTTTTCAAGGTTAGATTATAAACTGTTTGAGGCCAGAAATTGTGTAATTAGTTGATCGCTTTGTTCAGGATGCTGCTGTCAGAGGCAATTGAACCAGAGCAATTCCATCTTGAATAGGGGCTGGGTAAAATAAAGTTGAGGCCTGCTGTGCTGCATTCCCAGATGGTTATGCATTCTAAGTCACAAGATGAGATAGGAGGTCATAAAGATATAAGATACAGGATGCAGGTCATAAAGATCTTACTGATGAAACAGGTAGCAGTAAAGAAGCGGGATAAAACCCACCAAAACCAAGAGGGTGATGAAAGTGACCTCTGGCCATCCTCACTGCTAAACTCCCACCAGCACCATGACAGTTTACAAATGCCATGGGAATGTCAGGATGGTACCCTCTATGGTCTAAAAAGGGGAGGCATGAATAATCCATCCCTTGTTTAGCATATCATCAAGAAATAACCATAAAAATGGGCAACCAGGAGCCTCGGGCTGCTCTGCCTATGGAGTAGGCATTCTTTTATTCCTCTACTTTCTTAATAAACTTGCTTTCACTTTACTCTATGGTCTTGTCCTGAATTCTTCCTTGCCTGACATCCAAGAGCCCTTTCTTGGTGTCTGGATCAGGACCCCTTTCTGGTAACACTGCTACACTAGTGCTGAAGAGACATTGTCCCTCGTTCATCGAATTTGCAGTCTAATGGCAGAGAGATTGACAATCTAATCTTGTATCTTGTATATGATTACAAATAGACATGCTATGAAGGAAAAGTAAAGGGTGCAGTAAGCATTTAAGGTGGTAGGAGGCTCACTTAGTCTAAGGTGCCCTGAGGAAGTGATCTTTGAGTGAAATCTGAAGTTTGAGTAGGAGATAATTTGTTAATGGAGTATTGGGTGGAATGTCTTCTAGGCACAGAGTACAGCATATGCAAAGGTCCTGAGCTGCTGCATTGCAATAACTAGAAGAAGCCAGTGTGGTTAGAGCAGAGGGAGAGAGGTGGTGAGGACCCAGATCCTATTTAAGGACTTGGGTTTTTATAGTAAGGCTAATTGGAAATTACTGAAAGAATATAAGAGAAATATAATCATACATGAACTTTTAGAAGATCCTTCAGATTGGAAGAGGACAAGTATGGGTAAGGGTAGACCAATTAGGTGGAGAGAAAAGTAGCTAACAGGGGCAGATTCAAATTTTTTGGGGCCTGAAGTTTATGTGCATTTGGCGAGTGGGGGCTCCTTAAGAAAAAGAATAATAATTTTAGATACAAAAGTAGGTACACAACTGAATATGTATTTAGACTAAAACAAAATACAACGTTATACATTTTTAAAAATTGAAAAATATTACAAATAATGCAAAAATTTAAAGTAACATATTTTTGTTAAGTAACCGCCAGGCATACTTCTTCATACTTTTTTCCGCTTACATTATATGGCTATGTACTCTTTAATCATCTCTTCATATGATGATAGTTTATCATATTTTCTAAAGAGAATAGAAAGATAATTTAGTTTTTTTGCTAGTGTGTTTGATCAGTATTTGCTTTTTATTAGTGATAATTCAGAAAAGTTATTTTTCACCTGCACAGTTCATTATTGGTTTTATATATATATATATGTTTAGTATTTTTGTCAAATTTCAGAAAACTCTATCAAATATCCTCTTAACATAGGCATTTCGTGACATTCTGTATTTTATTTTATTTTATTTTTTGAGATGGAGTCTTGCTCTGTCTGCACTCTTGGCTCACTGCAACCTCCACCTCCTAGGTTCAAGTGATTCTCCTGCCTCAGCCTCCTGAGTAGCTGGGATTACAGGCATGCGTCACTATGCCCATCTAATATTTGTATTTTTAATAGAGATGGGGTTTCGCCATGTTGGCCAGGCCAGTCTCGAACTCCTGACTTCAGGTGATCCACCAGCCTCGGCCTCCCAAAGTGCTGGGATTATAGGTGTTGAGTCACCACACCTGGCCTTTTCTTACACAGTTATTAATCTTATGTAGTTTTTGAATTGAAGTCACTCATTTGTCATCAATGTACTCATTGTAATCATGTATTGTGAGTTTTATGTCATCTTCCTCAATGCTAGTGTGAGATCAAATCAGAAAGAAATTTGAATATTTTTCAATGAGTTTATATAATTCACAAATTATCAGTTTAATAGCCTATTTATTACTTTAATTTGCAATTTATCTGTTCCTCTTTCCAGCTTTATTGAGATATAATTGACAAAATTATGTATATTTAAGGTGTACATGTTTTCATATATGTATATAGTGTGAAATGATTATTCTCTTCCTCTTAATGAATTACTGTTCTTCTTATGATTGAAACTTTTTTTTGTTACTCTTTACTTCTCAATGTCAGGATAATTTCTCTTTACTTTCTCATTCATCTTTATCACTTTGGTTTCGTATCCTATTAATTTTTTTTTTTTCTTTTTTGAGATAGAGTCTTCCTCTGTCACCAGGCTAGAGTGCAGTGGCATGATCTCAGCTCACTACAACCTCCACCTCCCAGGTTCAAGTGATTCTCCTGCCTCAGCCTCCCAAGTAGCTGGGGTTACAGGTGTGCGCCACCACACCCAGCTAATTTTTGTATTTTTAGTAGAGACAGGGTTTTGCCATATTGGTCTGGTCTCAAACTCCTGACCTCAGGTGATCCACCCACCTTGGCCTCCCAAAGTGCCGGGATTATAGGCATGAGCCACCGCGCCCAGCCTAGCCAAGTTGTTTTTTAAAGACCATGCAGCCCTTTTTCCTAATCATTATAATAGCTGTGTTAACAGATGACTGATTGTAAATGCTGTTTAACCACAGGTTAAAATAACAATCTTGTTTTACTTTGTTGAATAATGTCTCAGATGTTTTCAGTTGGCTAAAAATGTTTAAAAATTGCCTATAGGGTTTCCTATTAGAAAGTAGTGCCAATAATTGCCAACTAATCAGTGGTTGTCGTATCCAGAATAGAATATATAATATTATTTGGTGTTTGGTTATGTGTTCGACTTACCGCTTTTTTTTTTTGAGACGGAATTTCACTGTTGTTGCCCAGGCTGGAGTGCAATGGTGCGATCTCGGCTCACTGCAACCTCGTCTCCTAGGTTCGGGCGATTCTCCTGCCTCAGCCTCCTGAGTAGCTGGAATTACCGCACACACCACCACGCCCAGCTAATTTTGTAGTTTTAGTAGAGACGGGGGTTTCTCCATGTCGGTCAGGCTGGTCTCGAACTCCTGACCTCAGGTGATCTGCCTGCCTCGGCCTCCCAAAGTGCTGGGATTACAGGTGTGAGCTACCATGCCCAGCCATTGACTTACCACTTTTTAAACATATATATTCATTATTTCAATTTTTTCCATAAATCTTTTCAGTAAAATAAGTAATTTTTTCATTTTGACATGTTTTTCCAAGAGCTTAAGCAAAAATGGATCCAATTCAGCTATTAGTTGGAAAATTCCTGTGGAATTTTCATTATAGGAACAATAGTACTTTTCATCATGACCTCTGAAGTGTAACTTTCACTTAACATTTAATAACCTCAAAACTTCTATCTCTGGCCATGATGGAGTAACAGTGCCAGACTAATTCTCTTGCTAAAAACAACTAGAAAACAGGGCAATATAGATGCTTTTATACAAGGGACAATAGTGAAGGACTGTGATCCATGTGTAAAGAGCAGCAAACAATTACTCCAACTTTTTGCCTGATGGAGGGACATTCTGAACCAGAGAGCAGGAAAGAGTATCTCATGCCTGACAAAGTTGACTTGCTAACTTTGGGTGGAGCGAGATCAAGGTTGAGGGAGATCGAGGCAGCTGGAAGTTTGCAGGAAAGAATTCCAAAGAGAAGGATGCTGTATAGATTTAAAAGCTCCATAAGTTTACACAGATGTCTTTCTGAAACTTTGCTGAACACTGAGATGTGCATTCACAGGGTGCAACACCACCAGAAGGCAAGGCAAAGAATGACCAAGGAAATGTAAAATAAATAATTCTCAGAGAGGTTGGAATGTTTGAGATCCAACCAGCCATAGGGGAAAGTCCTCCTTGATCATCAGGAGCATTCCTTAAGAACCTGGAAAGGTCATGCCCTAATAGTGGAGCTAAACTATCATGAGTAAAAAGTACTCTGCACCCACAGAAACAAAGCTTGGGTACAGTCCTCAAAAGATCAGACTAACCTGCAAGGAAAGTAACTTGCCTTCCAGAATAAGGCTCAACACTCTTTAAGGGAAGACTACGAAACCTAGATATTCAACAGTATGAAATTCACAATATCCTGCGTCCAATAAGAAAATTACTACACAGGGTTCGGGCGTGGTGGCTCACGCCTGTAATCCCAGCACTTTGGGGGCTGAGGTGGGCAGATCATAAGGTCAGGAGATCCAGACCATCCTGGCTAATGACGTGAAACCCCGTCTCTACTAAAAATACAAAAAATTAGCCGAGCCTGATGGCAGGCACTTGTAGTCCTAGCTACTCCGGAGGCTGAGGCAGGAGAATGGCGTGAACCCGGGAGGCGGAGCTTACAGTGAGCCAAGATGGTGCCACTGTACTCCAGCCTGGGCAACAGAGCAAGACTCCGTCTCAAAAAAAAAAAAAAAAAAAAAATTACTATACAGGCTCCCAAATAGGAAAACGTGAACCCATACAGGCTCCCAAATAGGAAAATGTAACCCCCTGACCAGAAGAAAAAATTGTCAGTAGAAACAGATAATAAATGATAGGGATGAAGAAGTTAACATAGATTAGTGTGTTAAAACTCCTATTATAACTTGTTCAAGTGTTTAAAGAAAATCATGAGCCAGTTGAGAAGAGAGGTAGATGATATATAACTGGGCCAGGCTCAGTGGCACACACTTGTAATCCCAGCACTTTGGGAGGTCTAGGTGGGCAGATGGCTTGAGCCCAGGAGTTTGAGACCAGCCTGGGCAACTTGACAAAACCCCACCTCTACAAAACAAACAAGCAAACAAACAAAATACACAAAATTAGCTGGGCTTGGTGGTATGCTTCTGTAGTCCCAGCTAGTCAGGAGGCTGAGATGGGAGGATCACTTGAGCCTGGGAGGTGTAGGCTGCAGTGAGCCATGATCATGCCACTGCACTCCAACCTGGGTGCCAGAGGGAGACCCTGTCTCAAAAATAAATAAATACAAATAAAATCTATAACTGTATAGTCCTGTATCTGAAAATTCACTACATGGATTAACAGATGATTAAACAGTATGCAGTGGGGAGATAAGTCAACTTGAAGATATAGCAAGAGAAAAATATCCAAAATAAAGCAAAGAGAGAAAAAAGTGAAAACAAAAATGAGCAGGGCCCCTGTGACCTATGAAACAAAATCATGGGGTCTACTATTTACGTAATTGGAATTCCAGAAGGAAGAAATAATTTTTGGAAGAAATAATAGTTGCTGTCTACATATAGAGAAAACTCTGATATCAGATTCAAGAAATTCAATAAACCCCATACAGAAAAAACAAAGAAAATCATACTGGGAAACATCACAATCAAAATTCTGGAAACTAGTAATAAAGAAAAGTAGACTTTATGACAAAAATATGAATAGAGATAAAACAGGGCATTTTGTAATAAAAGGTTTAATCCATCAGGAAGATATAACAATTATATATGAACCTAACAAAGTGCCAAAATTCTTGAAGCAAAAACTGATAGAAATAAAGGAAAAAATGGACAACCCAGTAATAGTTGGAAACTTCAACACCCCACTTTCAATAATGGATAGAATAGCTAGGCAGAAGATGAACAAGGAAATAGAATACATGAACAACATTATAAAATAGGTAGACCTAACAGAGATCTACAGAACTCTCCACCCAACAAGAGCAGAATACATACTCTTCTCAAGTGCCTGTGGAATGTTCTCCAGGATAGACCATGTACTAGGCCATAAAACAAACCTCGATAAATCCAAAAGGATAAAAATAATACAAGTATATTCTCTCACCATAATGAAATAAAATTAGAACATGATAAGATTTCCAGAGAAATTTGGGTAGCTCACAAATATTTGGAAATGAAACAACATACTCCTAAATAATAAGTGGATTAAAACAGAAATCAAAAGGGAAATTAGAAAATACTTTGAGATGAATGAATATGAATACACAACATACTAAAACTTGGGATACAGCTAAGATAGACCTTGAAGAGTAACTGACAACTGTAAATGCCTATATTTAAAAAAAAGAAGAATGATCTCATATCATTAATTTAACCTTCTACCTTAAGACACCAAAGAAAGCAAAATAAACCTAAACCAATCAGAAGGAAGGAAATAATAAAAAATAGAGCAGAAATTAATGAAACAGAGGATAGAAAAAAAATAGAGAAGAATCAATGGAAGCAAAAGCTGATCCTTTGGAAAGATTAACAAAATTGCCAAATCTTGGTGGTCCCTATCATATCTCCATTTAAGTAACCAGTCTGGCCCCTGCAGAAAGGATCATGGGAAATGATCATGGCCTACCACAAGCTCGACCAAGTATTAGTCCTGATGCTGTGGCCATGCTGAATTTGATACCTTTCCTAGACAAGATCAATACGACCACAGGTAAATTGTAAGCAGCCACCAATTTGGTGAATGCGTTCTTTTCTGTCCCAATCAGAAAAGAGGCTCAGAAAAACTTCACATTCATACAGAATGAACAAAAGACAGCTACAGTTTTGTCCCAAGGTTATGTTAACTCATCTCTGTGTCACAATATGTACTATGTGACTATGTGTTATAATACAGCCCTGACAAATCCAGAGACTGCCCGGGCATCCTGCAGAACATCTTATTCATCCAATACATTGATGACATCATGCTGATCAGGCATGATGAAAAAGAGGTGACTAGCCTCTGGACACGTTGATAAGATACGCGTGCTCCAGGGCGTGCGAGACAGGCTCTGTGAAAATTTAGAAACTTGGTACTTCAGTAAAAATTTTTAGGGGTCCTGGGGTGTGTCATGGCATTGCCTCCAAAGTAAAAACAAACTGCTGCATTTTGCATTTCTTTTTTTTTTTTTTTTTTTTTTTTTTGAGACGGAGTCTCGCTCTGTCACCCAGGCTGGAGTGCAGTGGCCGGATCTCAGCTCACTGCAAGTTCTGCCTCCCGGGTTTACGCCATTCTCCCGCCTCAGCCTTCCGAGTAACTGGGACTACAGGCACCCGCCACCTTGCCCGGCTAGTTTTTTGTATTTTTTAATAGAGATGGGGTTTCACCGTATTAGCCAGGATGGTCTCGATCCGCCCATCTCGGCCTCCCAAAGTGCTGGGATTACAGGCTTGGGCCACCGCGCCCGGCCCATTTCCTTTATTTATACTTTATTATGCTTTTTGAGACAGAGTCTCACTCTGTTGCCCAGGCTAGGGTACAGTGGCACAATCTTGGCTCACTGCAACCTCTGCCTCCCAGGTTCAAGCAATTCTCCTGCCTCAGCCTCCTGAGTAGCTGGGATTACAGGTGCCTGCCACCATGCCTAGCTCATTTTTGTATTTTTAGTAGAGATGGGGTTTCACCATTTTGGCCAGGCTGGTCTTGAACTCCTGACTTCATGATCCACCCACCTTGGCCTCCCAAAGTGCTGGGATTACAGGCATGAGGCACTGTGCCCAGCCTACATCACTTCTTTTAAAACAATGTCACTTTCCCAGGAGTTTTAGATCAGCCTGGGCAACAGGGCAAGACTCTGTCTCTAGAAAAAGAAAATCACTTTAATACAGATGAGAGACAGAGGCTTAATTTTTAGCTGATACGTATTGAGCTTTCTTTCTACTACTGCAAAGGAAAGGTTATATTCTGTCACTTTGAAATCTTGTGTAATAATAATTAAGTAGGAAATTAGATACCCAAAATTCCTGTAAGCCTCATGACTTGAATATCATTCTGCATTAATAGCTCTTATTTACTCACGGTATACTATGTATTAATATGCATTTCCTAAATTCTGTCTAAGGTATTTGATGGCTTTAAAAAATACTAAAACTGGGGACGCATCTTTGCTGTTTGCAAAACTCAGCCATTCCACCCTGTGGGCTTTCGAGAGTCCAAACCAACTGAGGGTGGAAGGGATCCCCCAGCACACACAGCTGCTCTACCAAAACATGGTCAGACTGCTTCTTTAAATGAGTTGCTGAACTGTTCCTCCTCACTGGGCAGGACCTCCCAACTGGGGCCTCCAGCCACCCTGCCAGTGTTCTCTGGCTAACAGAGATTTGAAAACTTCCTAAGACAAAGCTCCTAAAGGGAGGGGTGAGTTACCATCTTTGCTATTTGGGAGACCTAACCATTCCAACCTCTAGGTGTTGAAGAGCCCAAGCCAACTGGGAGTGGAAGTATATCCCAGCACAGCATGGCTGCTCTACAAAAGCGTGGCCAGACTGCTTCTTTAAGTGGGTCCCTGATCCCCTTCCTTCTGACTGAGTGAGATCTACCCAACCGGAGTCTTCATCCACCTTCTACAGGTGTGTTTGAGCCGGCAACAGGTGTGCACCTCCATGGGATGGAGTTCTTAGAGGAAGGGACAGGCTGCCCTCTTTGCTGTTTCACAGCCTTCACTGGTGATACTTCCAGGTACTGGGAAACCCAAGGTGACTAGGACCAGCCTGCCAGCACACCACAGCAGCCCTACAGAAAAGTTGTCAGGTTGTTAAAAGAAAAACAAAAATAAAAACAAAAACCATCCAAAGGTCAGCAACCTCAAAGATTGAAAATAGATAATCCCACAAGGATGAGAAAGAAGCAGCACAAGAATGCTGAAAACTCAAAAAGCCAAAATGCCCTCTTTCCTCCAAATGACCACATCACCTCTCCAGCAAGGGTTCGGAACCAGGCCAAGGCTGTGATGGCTGAAATGACAGAAGTAGAATTCAGAATATGGATAGGAACAAACTTCACTGAATTAAAGGAGGATGTTGTAACCCAATGGAAGGAAGCTAAAAATCATGATAAAACATCACAGGAGCTGACAGACAAAATAGCCAGAATAGAGAAGAATGTAACCAACCTGATAGAGCTGAAAAGCACACTACAAGAATTTCATAATGCAATCACAAATATTAATAGTATAATAGACCAAGCAGAGAAAAGAATCTCAGAGCTTGAAGACTCTCTTTCTGAAATAAGACAGGCAGTCAAGAATAAAGAAGAAAGAATGAAAATGAATGAACACAACTTCTGAGAAATAAGAGATTACGTAAAGAGACTGAATCTTTGATTGGCAAAGAGATGGGCAGAATGGAACTAATTTGGAAAACACACTTCAGGATATCATCCATGAGAACTTCCCCAACCTAGCTAGACAGGCCAACATTTAAATTCAGGAAATGCAGAGAACCCCAGGAAGATACTCCATGGGAAGATCATCCCCGAGACACATAATTATCACATTCCCCAAGGTCAAAATGAAAGAAAAAATGTTAAAGGGACCTAGAGAGAAAAGCCAGATCACTTACAAAGGGAAGCCCATCAGACTAACAATAGACCTCTCAGAGGAAAACCTATAAGCCAGAAGAGATTGGGGACCAATACTCAACATTCTTAAAGAAAATAATTTTCAACCCAGAATTTCATATCTGGCCAACTAAGCTTCATAAGCAAAGGAGAAATAAGATCCTTTTCAGACAAGCAAATGCTGAGGGAATTCGTTACTACCAGACCTGACTTACAAGAGCTCCTGAAGGAAGCACTAAATATGGAAAGAAGGCCGCATATGGTGGCTCACGTCTGTAATCCCAGCACTTTGGGAGGCCAAGGTGGGCACATTACTTGAGACCAAGAGTTTGAAACCAGTCTGGGCAACATGGTGAAACCCCGTCTCTACTGAAAGTACAAAAATTAGCTGGGTGTTATGTTACACACCTGTAATCCCAACTACCTCAGAGGCTGAGGCATGAGAATTGGTTGAACCCAGGAGGCAGAGGTTGCAGTGAGCTGAGATTGTGCCACTGCACTCCAGCCTGGGCAACAGAGTGAGACTCTGTCTCAAAAAAAAAAAAATTATATATATATATGGAAGGAGAAGACCGTTACTAGCTACTGCAAAACACACTGTAGTACACAAAGCAGTGACACTATAAAACAACCACATAAACAAGCCTGCAAAATAACCAGTTAACAACATCATCATGACAGGATCAAATTTATACATATCAATAATAACCTTAAATGTAAATGGGCTAAATGACCAATTCAAAGACACAGAATGGCAAGCTGGATAAAGAACCATGACCTATTGGTATGCTGTCTGCAAGAGACCCATCTCACATGCAATGACGCACATAGGCTCAAAATAAAGGAATGGAGGAAAATTTACCAAGCAAATGGAAAACAGAAAAAAGCAGGGGTTGCAATCCTAGTTTCTAACAAAACAAACTTTAAGCCAACAAAGATAAAAAAAGACAAAGGGGGCATTATATAATGGTAAAGGGTTCAATTCAACAAGAAGACCTAACTATTCTAAATGTATATGCACCCAACACAGGAACACACAGATTCATAAAGTACATTCTTAGAGACCTTCAAAGAGACTTAGAGTTTCACACAATAATAGTGAGAGACTTTAACACCCCGCTGACAATATTAGACATCATCAAGAAAGAAAATCAACAAAGATATTCATGACCTGAACTCAGCACTGGATCAAATGGATGTGATTGATATCTACAGAACTCTCCACACAAAAACAACAGAAAATACATTCTTCTCATTGCCACATGGCACTTACTATAAAATCAATGACATAATCAGAAGTAAAACGCCTCTCAGCAAATACAAAAGAACTGAAATCATAACAATCTTTCAGACCACAGTGCAACCACATTAGAACTCAAGACTAGGAAATTCATTCAAAACTGTACAATTACATGGAAATTGAATAACCTGCTCCTGAATGATTTGAGTAAATAAATGAAATTAAGGCAGAACTCAAGAAGCTCTTTGAAATTAAAGAGATAAAAGATACAACATACCAGAATCTCTGGGACACAGCTAAACACCCTCATCAGAAAGTTAGAAAGATCTTAAGTTAACAACCTAACATCACAGTTAAAAGAAATAGAGAAGCAAGAGAAAACAAATCCAAAAGCTAGCAGAAGACAATAAATAACCAAAATCAGAGGTGAACGAAGGAGATAGAGACATGAAAAATCATTCAAAAGATAAGCGAATCCAGGAGGTAGTTTTTTTTTTTTAAAAATTAATAAAATAGACCATTAGACTAACAAAGAAGAAAAGAGAGAAGATTCAAATAAACACAATGAGAAATGATAAGGGGAATACTACCACTGAACCCACAGCAATACAGGCAACCATCATAGAACAGTATGAATACATCTACACACATAAACTAGAAAATCTAGAAGAAATGGATAAATTTATGGACACATACACCCTTTTAAGACTGAGCCAGGAAGAAATTCAGTCCCTGAACAGACCAATAATGAGTTCTGAAATTGAGGCAGTAATAAATAGCCTAACAACCAAAAAAAAAACCCAGAACCAGATGGATTTACAGCTGAATTCTAGCGGATGTACAAAGAAGAGCTGATATCATTCCCACTGAAACTATTTCAAAAGATTGAAAAGAAGGGACTCCTTTCTAGCTCATTCTATGAGGCCAGCATCATCCTGAAACCAAAACCTGGCAGAGATACAACAACTACAAAAAAACTTCAGGCCAATATCCTTGATGAAAATTGATGCAAAAATCCTCAACAAAATACTGGCAAACTGTATCCAGCAGTATATGAAAAAACTCATTCACCAGGATCAAGCAGGCTTCATCCCTGGGATGCAAGGTTAATTCAACAGACACAAATCAATAAATGTGATTCATCACATAAACAGAACTAAAGGCAAAAACCACATGATTATCTCAACAGATGCAGAAAAAGCTTTCGATAAAATTCAACATCCATTCATGTTAAAAACTCTCAATAAACTAGGTGTTGAAGTGACATACCTCAAAAAAGTAAAAGCCATATATGACAAACCCACCGCTAACATCATACTGAGAGGGCAAAAGTTGGAAGCATTACCCTTGAAAGCAGGCACAATACAAGGATGCCCTCTCCCACTGCTCCTATTCAACGTAGTATTGGAAGTTCTGGCCAGGGCAATCAGGCAAGAGAAAGAAATAAAGGGCATTCAAATAGGAAGAGAGGAAGTCAAACAATCTATGTTTGCAGATGACATGGATCCTATAGCTAGAAAACCCCATCATCTCAGCCCAAAAGCTTCTTAAGCTGATAAACAACTTCAGCAAAGTCTCAAGATACAAAATCAATGTGCAAAAATCACTAGCATTCCTAAACACCAACAACAGTCATGCCAAGGGCCAAATCAGGAATGAGCTCCCATTCACAATTGCCACAAAAAGAATAAAATACCCAGTAATACAGCTAACTAGGGAGGTAAAAGATCTCTACAAGGAAAATTACAAACCACTGCTCAAAGAAATCAGAGATGACACAAACAAATGGAAAAACATTCCATGCTCATGGAAGAATCAATATCATTAAATTGGCTATACTGCCCAAAGCAATTTATAAATTCAGTGCTATTCCCATTTAACTATCATTGATATTCTCCACATAACTAGAAATAACTATTTTAAAATTCATGTGGTACCAGAAAAGAGTCTGCTCTGTTGCCCAGGCTGGAGTGCAGTAATGCAATCTCAGCTCTCTGCAACCTCTGCCTCCCAGGTTCAAGTGATTCTCATGCCTCATCCTTTCAAGTTGCTGGGATTACAGGTGTGTGCCACCACATCCGGCTAATTTTTGTATTTTTAAAGTAGAGATGGGGTTTCACCATGTTGGCCAGGCTGTTCTGAAACTCCCGGTCTTGAGAGATCTGCCTGCCTTGGCCTCCTGAAGTGCTGGTATTACATGTGTGAGCCACTGCACCCAGCCATCAGTGGTTCTCTCTTATATCCAGAGCTTCAGGGAACTTGCGTGGGGCCTGCCAGTCTGCTGGTGGCCGTAATGTAGGGTGAGAAAAGCAGCTGTCCTTTGCCAATACCACTTCTAGGATTATATTTACTAAAGTTTACTTTTCTTAGGAAAGTAGGTAATTGGTTGTTTTTTTCCTCTGGTTTTCATGGTATTCATTCAATTAGTTAATTAAACAAATATTTATTGAGCAGTTACAATGTGCCAGAGATTGTTCTAAGTCATGGGCATATATCAATGAACAAAATAGACAAAATTCCTGCGCTCAGAAGCTTACATTTTAGTGGCAAAAGACAGGTAACAGAATAAATCAGTAGATTATATACTGTAGTATGTTGGAAGAGGGTATTATGGAAAAAAAGAACAAAGAAGAGAACTAGGGAAAAGCTGGGGGATGGGGAGCTGCAATGTCAAATAGGGTGGTCATGGAGGGATTCACAGAGAAGACTTTTTTTTTTTTTTTTTAGACAGAGTCTCGCTCTGTCACTCAGGCTGGAGTGCAGTGGTGTGATCTCGGCTCACTGCAACCTCCACCTCCTGGGTTCAAGTGATTTTCAGGTGTGGGCCATCACGTCCAGCTAATTTTTGTATTTTTAGTAGAGTCAAGATTCCATCATGTTGGCCAGGATGGTCTCGATTTCTTGACCTCGTGATCTGCCCACCTTAGCCTCCCAAAGTGCTGGGATTACAGGCATGAGCCACCATGCCTGGCTCACAGAGAAAACATTTAAGCAGAGACGAGACTCTGGTGAGAGGAAAGTCGTGCCAATATCTAGGGGAAGATCATTCCAATAAGTACGATGATCTTAAGTGTGCTTTCCTTGTTAGTTTTTAGTTTGCCATTTTCCTCTCTTTAGATTTGGTAATGATGGGGAATGGGAAATAATTTTGAAGTTCTTATTAATTTAGAAATGTTGCATGTCAATAACCTATTGTTTTCTTGGTCTCTTTTTTCCCTTCAGCTCACTTTGAGTTTCTTTATCTGTAATTCCTGATAGAGATTCCCTAAATGAGAATAGTGCTGAAGACTAATAGTTAATCACATCTCTTCTTAGGGGGCAGAGATAAAAAGGGCTGGGAAGCCAACTAAAAAAAGAGATCCAATTTCAGTGTTTACTCCCCTGAAACTCCTGCTTGTTGCAAAATTTGGCATATAAAGAAGGACTCAGAACTCATTGAATGCCAGGGACAATAGGGAAAAAGACCTCAAAAAACAAAACAACAGCAATATAATAATAAATTCTACTCTCATTTCATACATTTAAACATTAAATGGTAACAGTAGTCATTAATATAGTTATAAAATCATAAAATAATATTTCCAGTATAATTTAAAATTCTGAATACCTAAGTGAAAAATACAACTTCTGCTTATCTCATGTTAACTCCAGTTTCAAAAAGGGCCCTTTTATTGCTGTGCTGGTGTCAAGGTACACCAGATTTCTACCTGTAGGGTCAGGCTCTGTTATGAAAGTGCCTTGGAAAACAAAACTGTGCTAAACAAACACAAAACACCGCTGTTGTTCACTAGGTGTGTTGTTACTCCTTTTGGAAGTGTGGTCAAGTATTTAATAGCGTTTCACTAGTATATATTCATCCATAATGAAAGCCAGACACTTTATGAAAAGTTCACTTTATTCTTTGTGAATGGACACGTTATTTAGCCTCTCTGTGCCTCAGCTTCCTCAGCTGAAAAGTGAGAATAATGCCACACTTATCTGCTTTATTGGGTTAAAGTGAGGATTAAGTGGGATAATTCATGCAAATCTCTAAGAACAGTGCCTGACATACTAAAAGCGCTAAAACATGTTGCCAATTATTAACTTTACAAAAATATCTACAGTGGAGCGGCAGCTCCAAGTTCTATTGAGGTCTGGTGTAAGATACATCTCTCACGGTCTCTTGTAAATTTTTGATTTTACCATCATCAAAACTAGCTCAATTAACGTATTAGTTCGGTCATCTCAAGAACATTTATTAAACACTCACTCTGGTTACATCTTGTATCAGGGAATTCGTTGATTTTAATCCAGTGCTTTGTTTTTCACTGGAGGAAAGAAGTTCACAGCGTTATTAAGTCCTAAATATTTGCCAGGTGTTGAGAGTTTTAGACAGCTTATTGTCCGAGACGAAACTAAGAAGGCTTTTGAAGGCGCTCAGATCAGGTGGGAAAGTGAGAAGGGCTGGTATTGTGTTCCAAGTATGTCAAGAAGGAGAGCTCCTGGCCTGGGCCTATTGATGGGCATTTAGAACCCTCCCGGGGATTATTTCTAGCTGACGGCTGAATAAGAGGCAAGAGTCACCCTCTTTTTGAGTTAAATCACGTGCTTAATTAAAAGTGAAGGTGGCGGCGGCCGCAGCGCCCTCCCCCTTCAGGCTGCTGTCTTCTTCTCGACGGTGTTCTGGCCACGTCCTGCGCCTTCTCGCGCACGGGAGAGCGCTCTGGGTAGAGGCCGGGCCCCGGCAGCAGGTGGCTCCAGGTAGCGCAGTGGCTTGGCCATCTCCTCGCCCGGTCCGGAGCGGAGGGGACGGGTTCAGGTGCAGGCTCGGGGGACGCCCGGGCACCTCGGGGATCCAGAGCCCGCTGGCGCCGCGCCCGGGAGGGCACCCCTGGCGAGGATGAGGCCGCGCCTCCTCCCGGAACTGGCCGGCGCCGCGAGGCGGGAGGAGCAGCGGGAGCCGGGTGGCCGCGCCTCGGGGACCATGGACGTCCTTCCCACCGGCGGGGGCCGCCCGGGGCTCCGGACGGAGCTGGAATTCCACGGCGGCGGTGGCGAGACTAGGCTGGAGAGCCAGGAGGAAGAAGCGATTCCTGCAGCGTCCCCAGCCCCGCCCCTCCGGGGAGCGGCGGAGCGGCCGCTGGGCTTCCGGGACTCGTGGGACGGCGACGAGGACACAGAGCCCGGCGAGGCGCGCGGCGTCCGTACTAGCCGCACGGCGTCCCTGGTGAGCGGGCTGCTCAACGAGCTGTACAGCTGCACAGAGGAGGAGGAGGCGGCGGGCGGGGGCCGCGGGGCTGAGGGCCGTCGGCGGCGCCGCGACAGCCTCGACAGCTCCACCGAGGCCTCGGGCTCAGACGTGGTCCTAGGCGGCCGCAGCGGCGCCGGCGACTCCCGCGTGCTACAGGAGCTGCAGGAGCGACCTAACCAGCGGCATCAGATGCTGTACCTGCGGCAGAAAGGTGAGGGCCGGGCGCCGCGGGGTCTCGGGGGCTTCCTGTAGCCGGACTGTCCTCGCTCTCTGCCCGCGCTCCAGCGCGCACCTGGGCTGCTCCGCCGAGCGCTCAGATGCTGTCTCTTTGGATCTGACGCGGGTACCCACCGTGGCACAGATTTATGTCCACATTTAGTTCTTAAGTTCTCCGGAGTAATTGAATCAAGCATCAGTTGATGGGGTGGGCAGTTTCCCCGCTTTTCCCTCCTCCCATCTCCCCTCTCCCCGTGTGTTCGCGGAGGCCCCAGGGGAGAGGCAGCCCAGATTCTAATTTCACCTGAACAGCTGTTAGGACAGAGTTGGAGGTTCTGATACGTATACCCGACCTACCTAGAGGGCGCTGCCGGAATCGAGCCGAGTCCTGGGGGTGTTCTTTTCCTTTTTTTTTTTTTTTTTTTAAGTCCGCCTTTCCTGGTCACACCACTTAGATAGTGTTTAACTAGTGAGGCAGAATAATTCGATAATGCGATTTCGAAGCAGAGCATGTGAATTCTATTTCTGCCAGAACGTACGTTTCCAGGCAGCTCACTAGGATTTTTGTTTGTTTGTTGGTTTTCTTTTTTTCCTTCTAGGTGGCAGGTTAGTGGAGGGCCCTAGAGTGTTGAGGTTTATTACAGAATTTAACTGCTGGTAACCTTCAGTTGGCATGGAGAGGTCAGCCTGAGAAAATGGCTTTGGCTTTCAGGGAGAGAGGCTAATTTGGTATTTCTTTTGTTATAAGACTCTGATGCTCCTGCCTTCGTGTCGAGTCACACTTTTTTTTTTTTTTTTTCGTCTGGTCATAATAGCTTGCTTTTCAGGCAGTAACACAATTATTACAGGTGTCTTTTTTTGTATAGAATATCAACACCTCCATTTACAAAATGAGGTGAGGTATGGAAAACAGATGTTGAGCCGCCATAACATTTCTTGACAGTAACGTCCTTGTGCTAGGTTACCAGGGGAGGAAGGCAAGAGAGTCTCCCAGCTCCCACTGTAAAATTTGAAAAAAAAAAAAAAAAAAAAAAACTAGGAAAAGAATAAATCTGTCTGCTTTCTCAGACCTACGTAAGCGCTTTTAGCTTCCTCTTTTGACTTCCTAGTGAAGATTTTTTTTTTCCCCAGCTGATTGTTACAAATGGCTTCCAGGTTCCTCCCCCTGCCTGGGACTTTAGCTGTAGCTGTGCCATTTCATTTTATAGAATTATTTGGTTGTTCTCAGAGTGTCTGTGTATGCCACAAGTCCCATAGGGCAGTAGTTCTTTCAGAATCCAACAGAATCAGTTTTGAAGAATTATGATTTATCTTTTTACAAGATTTTACATTTTTCATCACCGAGGGAATTCTGGGAATTAGTAATTTCCTTTTTGAAGAGGAAAATTGGCAAGCTAAAGTTTAAAGAAGTAGTAACGGTACAGCTAACTATGCAAATAGATTTCGTATGAGTGGCCACACAACTAATCATCCACAAGCCCTATAATAGTTCGTTTTGCCTGTTTCAGTCTTATTGCATGGCTAGCTGCCTGTTAAACCTTTCTTCCCTTGTAGTCAACCCTATTAAGATAAACAAAATGCCATATCATAGTAGTCCTATATACACATATGCGTGCTGACGTGTGCACATACACACACACACACACACTCCCTCTCCCCTTTATTGATAACATCATTCGTGTGCTAAGATTAAAGTATCAGGTGATGATGATACAGCTGTCTGCGTAAAGAATGCTGCTTTTTAGGTTATTTGATCTTTTTCTCAGGCTCAAAAAATATTCCCCTCAATATAACTGCTCTGCATTCAGTAAGAATCTCATACAATACTAATAGCCTGTGTGTATTGTCTCCTGTCACTGCTAGGGATTTTGCTGTAGCACTTACTTAGCTATATATTTAACATGTGTAGGTCCTTTAGGTGAGGCACCAGAATGGTTTCTCAGGACATCTGAACTCTCTTCAGTATTTCCATGGTTAAGGGGATGAATTTTGGAGTCAGACTCTTGGGTTGATATCCGGCCACAGTTCCTTACCAGCTGTGTGACCTTGGACAAGCTATTTAACCTCTCTGTGTCTCATTTTTCTTATAAATAGGGATAATAATAATACCTCAGAGGGCTGTGGTGAGAATTACATAAGTTAGAGTGTGTGACGTGCTCAACAGATGTTAGATACAACTTTTTATCATATACCCTGGAATTCCTTAGGACACTGAGCACAGGTTGTGAGTTGACAATGTCTTTATTTTTCCTGTTATTTAACACCATGTAAGAGGCTGTGGCTGATGCCATGGAGCATTTGAAGATGAAAGAGACCTGTTTTCATCCCCAGGAGGCTTCTATATCAGCAGATATTGCTATAAAAGACATTTTCACCTTCATCTCTGAAAAAATTTTCCCATATTGAACAATAAATGTAATTCAGAGAATTGGAGTTGCAGGCACCTTAGGGATCACTGGAAATGAGATAATGTAAGAACCCTTTTTTGGAGGAAAAGTATAATTTAAATGTTTTGTGATTATATTCCTACCACTTTTATTTCTAGAAGGAAAATATTGATTTGGTTCTTTGTTTTTTTGTTTTGTTTTGTTTTTGTTTTGACAGAGTTTTGCTCTTGTTGCCCAGGCTGGAGTGCAATGGCAAGATCTTGGCTCACTGCAACTTTCTCCTGGTTTCGAGTGATGCTTGTGCCTCAGCCTCCCAAGTACCTGGGATTACAGGCATGTGCCACCATGCCTGGCTAATTTTGTATTTTTAGTAGAGACGGGGTTTCACCGTGTTGGTGAGGCTGGTCTCAAACTCCTGACCTCAGGGGTTCTGCCTGCCTCGGCCCTCCGAAGTGCTGGGATTACAGGCGTGAGCCACTGTGCCCGGCCCAAAATATTGAAATATTCAAAGAAAGATATTTCTTCTATCTGAAGGCATCTAGGAATGAAGAGCCTCTGGTCGCCTCTTGTAGGCTTTTTCTCATATTCAGTCATATTTTCATTTAACTTAAATGTTCTCTTTTCATTATTTCCTACTATGTTTAAAATTAGGGGGAGAGGAAGAACTAGCCGTTGCCTTTTTCTTCATGGTAATTCCTTATTCTTACTTAAAGCGTTATTTATATTAGTGTTTATAAAGACCATTCCCATTTGTTTCTCAGCATAATCTTTATGCTAGGCGTAATTTGAGACTTGGAGCACACTTCCTTGCCTAAAATCACTCAGAGAGTTGGCTGATCCAAAAGCAATCCTTTTTAACTCAAGGCCAAATGCATTTTCCATGGTGAGGTCAGGTTTGAGAGCCCTGCATTTCTTTGTTACAGACCCCAAAAGTTGACTTTGACTTCTAGAGTACATTTCTACTTTTGAGCATTTCTTTTCTTCCCTTCTGATTCTCTTTAGTTCCTCCAAATCCCTTTAAAAATGAGTAGATCCAAACCCCACAGAGAACCTCTAATGAGGGGCTAGCTAAGGTTAAGTTGAGTGGAAGGCTTCACCTGCCTACCAGATCTTGCTCTAGTGACTAATGATATCAAATGTGACCAAAAGAAACCTCCTCCCACATTGTAATGATCATTTATATAAAGACAGTAGACAATTCTGGTTCCCAAATTTGTTTTTACCTGTAGAAAAACTGCTGTTAAGGGGAGGGAGAGCATTAGGACAAATACCTAATGCATGTGGGGCTTAAAACCTAGATGATGGGTTGATGGGTGCAGCAAACTACCATGGCACACGTATACCTATGTAACAAACCTGCACACTCTGCACATGTATCCTGGAACTTAAAGTAAAATAAAGTAAAAAAACCCTGCTGTTGTGAATATTAATTTTATGAATGTAGAATTATTATAATTTATCTGTTTAAAGGAAATTTATTTTCTACCATATTTGAAAAATTGCTGAGGCTCTAAGATGAAATATTGTACCTCTAAGACAAAATGTTTTTAGGCTATTGGAAGACTGGATATTTAAAATGAAACCAGTATTGCCACATTCATGTACTTTACAAAATGTGGTAAAATTATTTACTTTTAGCTCATCATTTATAAACATAGATGAGTACTTTAAAGACTTTTTTTTTTGAGATGGAGTTTCATTCTTGTTGCCGAGGCTGGAGTGCAATGGCGTGATCTTGGCTCACTGCAACCTCCTCCTCCTGAGTTCAAGCAATTCTCCTGCCTCAGCCTCCTGAGTAGCTGGTGTCATACGCGTCCATGTGAAGAGACCACCAAACAGGCTTTGTGTGAGCAACATGGCTGTTTATTTCACCTGGTGCAGGCGGGCTGAGTCCGAAAAGAGAGTCAGCGAAGGGAGATAAGGGTGGGGCCGTTTTATAGGATTTGGGTAGGTAAAGGAAAATTACAGTCAAAGGGGGGTTGTTCTCTGGTGGGCAGGAGTGGAGGTCACAAGGTGCTCAGTGAGGGAGATTTTTGAGCCAGGATGAGCCAGGAAAAGGAATTTCACAAGATAATATCATCACTTAAGGCAAGGACCGGCCATTTTCACTTCTTTTGTGGTAGAATGTCATCGGTTAAGGTGAGGCAGGGCATCTGCACTTCTTTCGTGATTCTTCAGTTACTTCAGGTCATCTGGGCGGATATGTACAAGTCACAGGGGATGCAATGGCTTGGCTTGGGCTCAGAGGCCTGACATTCCTGCCTTGTTATATTAATAAGAAAAATAAAACAAAATAGCATGAAGTGTTAGGGTGGCGAAAATTTTTGGGGGGTGGTATGGAGAGAGAATAGGCGATGTTTCTCAGGGCCGCTTCAAGCGGGATTGGGGTGGTGTGGGAACCTAGAGTAGGAGAGATTAAGCTGAAGGAAGATTTTGTGGTAAGGGGTGATATTGTGGGGTTGTTAGAAGAAGCATTTGTCGTATAGAATGATTGGTGATGGTCTGGGTGCGGTTTTGTATGAATTGAAAAACTAAATGGAAGACACAAGGTCTGAATAAGAGGAGGAGAGAAAACAGGTATTAAAGGACTAAGAATTGGGAGGACCTAGGACATCTAATTAGAGAGTGCTTAAGGAGGCTCAGCATAGCCTTATTAGCAAAGATCATTTATTTACTTTAAGAGGGAATTTAGAGTGGCGGTTTGGGATAGCACTAGGAGATATCAGCTGTGATGGCTGTCTTAATTTAATTTAATGTGACTTAATTTAGGAGAGCTAAGTAATTAAACATGAGGCCAAAGTACATAAGAAAGTGGCAGCCCTTTATTGCAAATATACACACACTCTCGGGCGAGGTTCTCCGGTCCTCAGGTATGGGGCCAGGGAAGTCGCGCCAGGGCTCTCAGGTGAGGTTCTCCGGTCCATGAATGTGGGGGCCGAAGAAGTCACGCCGGCTCCTGCCGGTGGCAGACTTTTATGCATTGGTACTGGAAGGGGGAGGGCAGTGGGAGGGATAAGGGCGTGATGGGGCATCTCCATAGGCGTGGCTGGGTAAGTTTCGATCTCTTCGGATTGACGTCACCTGGTGCATGCTTGGTTGATCTGCATCTTCGCGGGCGTGGGCTGCGTTTTCCCGCGCACGGGAAAGTTGGTGAGGAAGAACCCGGAAGCAACATGGATTGTGCCTTCTTGTTCACCTTCCTCCATCTTGTCCTTTCTCCCTCACCCAAACAATGGCTTGGAGAAACAGTGTAAACTAGCAGTGTAAACACGAGCAGGACATTTATGAGTAGTTGAGAATGGTGAATAGGAGTATGACTAGACAGACGACAGTAGGGATGACAAGTTTTTTGGGGTGCAGTCCAAGTTGGTCTGGTGTCTGGAATGAGACTGGGACTTAATAAAAAGGAGTGTCCACACGGGAACTCAAATGGGCTGTAACTTGTAGCATTCTGAGGACAGGCCTGAATTCTGAGAAAGGAAAGTGGTAAAAGTATTGTCTAGTCCTTTTTAAGTTGGTGATTGAGCTTGGTGAGGTGTGTTTTTAAAAGACCGTTAGTCCATTCTACTTTTCCTGAAGATTGAGGACGGTAAAGGATATAAAGGTTTCACTGAATACCAAGAGCCTGAGAAACTTCTTGGGTGATTTGACTGGTAAAGGCTGGTCTGTTACCAGACTGTATAGAGTTAGGAAGGCCAAACCGAGGAATTATGTCTGACAGAAGGGAAGAAATGACTGCAGTGGCCTTCTCAGACCCCGTGGGAAAGGCCTCTACCCATCCAGTGAAAGTATCTACCCAGACTAAGAGATAGTTTAGTTTTCTGACTAGGGGCATGTGAGTAAAGTCAATTTGCCAGTCCTGGGCAGGGGCAAATCCCTGAGCTTGATGTGTAGGAAAGGGAAGGGGCCTGCACAATCCCTGAGGGGCAGTAGAATAGCAGATGGAACACTGAGAAGTGATCTCCTTTAGGACAGATTTCCAGGATGGAAATGAAATGAGAGGTTCTAAGAGACGGGCTAGCGGCTTTTAACCTACATGGAAGAGGTTATGAAATGATGACAGACTAGAACGGGCCTGTGAGGCTGGAAGGAGATAATTTCCTTGGTCTAAGAACCATTTGCCTTGTGTGGGAAGAGATTGATAGGTGGAAGTTTCAACGGGGGAGTAGGTGGGAGTGGCCAATGTGAAGGAGGAAAACTGCCATGAGTGAAAGAAGTTGGAAGCTAGCCGCTTTTTTAGCTAACTTATTAGTGTAAGCATTGTCCTGAGCGATGGGATCTGATGCCTTTTGATGGCTGCTTTTTTAGGTACCTTATCAGCATAAGCATTGTCTTGAGCAAAGGTTGGGGGAAGAAAATAGATTTTGGAAGTTATGAGAACTGTAGAGAGTCGAGCAGTTTGTGATTTTTAGGGCCTTTAACAGTATTAAAGCAGTGGCAGCCGCTGCACGCAGACATGAAGGCTAGGCTAAAACAGTAAGGTTGTTTGGACAGAAAGGCTATAGGACACGGATCTCGCTCTTGTGTAAGAATTCTGACTGCATTAACCATGCCTAGGAAGGAAAGGAGTTGTTGTTTTGTAGAAGGGATTGGGGTTTGGGAGATTAGCCGGACACGATCAGCAGGGAGAGTAAGTGTGTATTTATGATAATTATGTCGAGATAGGTAACAGATGAGGAAAAAATTTGGGCTTGACTGAAGTAATGGGGCCTGTTCGTGAGGACTTGCAGCAGTACAGCCTAGGTAATTTGCTGAGCCTGATGGGTGTCAGGATCAGTCCAAGTGAAAGCAAAGAGAGGCTGGGATGAAGGGTGTAAAGGAATAGTAAAGAAAGTATGTTTGAGATCTAGAACAGAATAATGGGTTGTGGAGGGAGGTATTGAGAATAGGAGAGGATATGGGTTTGGCACCACGGGGTGGAGAGGCAAAACAATTTGGATGATAAGGCACAGATCCTGAACTAACCTGTAAGCCTTGCCTGGTTTTAGGACAGGTAAAATGGGGGAATTGTAAGGGGAGTTTACAGGCTTTAAAAGGCCATGCTATAACAGGCGAGTGATAACAGGCTTTAATCCTTTTAAAGCGTGCTGCGGGGTGGGATATTGGCATTGAGCGGGGTAAGGGTGATGACGTTTTAATGGGATGGTCAGGGGTGCATGATCAGTCGCCAAGGAGGGAGTAGAGGTGTCCTATACTTGTGGGTTAAGGTGGGGGGGATACAAGGGGAGGATGTGAAGGAGGCTTTGAACTGGGGGAAAAGGCAGCAATGAGGTGTGGCTGTAGCCTAGGAATAGTCAGGGAAGCAGATAATTTAGTTAAAATGTCTCGACCTAATAAGGGAGCTGGGCAGGTGGGGATAACTAAAAAGGAATGCATAAAAGAATGTTGTCCAAATTGGCACCAGAGTTGGGGAATTTTAAGAGGTTTAGAAGCCTGGCCATCAACACCCACAACAGTTATGGAGGCAAGGGACACAGGCCCTTGAAAAGAAGGTAATGTGGAGTGAGTAGCCTCTGTATTGACTAAGAAGGGGACGGACTTACCCTCCAGTGTAAGAGTTACCTAAAGCGTCTGTGATGGTCCAGGAGGCTTCCGGGCGATGGGGCAGTGTCAGTGTTCAGCCACTAAGCCGAGAAGATCCGGGAAAGAGTCAGTTGGAGAGCCTTGGGCCATAGCTCCAGGGGCTCTGGGAGTGGCTGCCGGGCGAGTTGAACAGTCCGATTTCCAGTGGGGTCCCGCACAGATGGGACACGGCTTAGGAGGAATCCTGGGCTGTGGGCATTCCTTGGCCCAGTGGCCAGATTTCCAGCACTTGTAGCAAGCTCCTTGGGGGAGGAGGTTCTGGAGGAACCCCTGGCAGCTGCCGTGCAGGTGTTTGGAGTTGTGTGCTAGAGATGTGGCTGGGGTTTGTCTCATAGTGGAGGCAAGGAATTGCAACTCAGAAATAAGTTGCTACTTGGCTGCCTTTATTCTATTATTGTACACCTTGAAGGCGACATTCATTAAGTCCTGTTGTGGGATTTGAGGGCTGGAATTTAATTTTTGGAGCTTTAATATCGGGAGCAGATTGGGTAATAAAATAAAATGCATATTAAGAATAAGACAGCCTTCTGACCTTTCAGGGTCTAGGGCTGAAAAGCGTCTCAGGGTTGCTGCTAAACAGGTCATGAACTGGGCTAAGTTTTTCATATTTGATGAAAAATAGCCTGAATGCTAACTGATTTGGGAGAGGTTGGATAAAGAAAAAGGAACGTTAACCTTGACTATGCCTTTAGCTCTAGCCACTTTTTAAAGAGGAAATTGCTGGGCAGGTGGCGGAGGGCTAGTCGAGGAACGAAACTGTAAGCTGGACCGGGTGTGAGGAGGGGAGGTGATAAAAGAATTATAGGGTGGGGGAGCAGAGACTGAGGAAAAGTTGGGACCTAGCTAGGCCTGGCAATGAGGGGAGAGGTCAGGCATGTGCTACCACGGCCAGCTCATTTTGTATTTTTAGTAGAGATGGGGTTTCTCCATGTTGGTCAGGCTGGTCTCCAACTCCTGACCTCAAGTAATCTGCCCACCTTGGCCTCCCATAGTGCTGGGATTACAGGTGTGAGCCACTGCACCTAGCCTTTAAGGACCTTTTTTTTTTTTTTAAATCAGCTGTTAGGTTTATTATTAATGTTACAGACTAAAGAAGATTCTTTTCTAACAAGCTTACCATCTGAACACTTCACTGGTACAAAATATACATGCCAGTTTTCAGGCAATGAAAGGTAAATTTGCAGCCAGAGCTAGATATGGTAAAAGCAGGTGTTTTTGCTTACATGTTACAGATAGGCTTAAGGATAAATTTACCTTACAGTATCTGTCTCATGGACAGGGCAGATAAATGAGTGACTTATTTGATCAGAATGTCCTAGCTGAATACATCCATGTAATCTTGAGTGAAAACCTAGAATTAGTTGGTTTATAGAAAACAAATAGAAATGGATGTTCTATTTATCTTTGGATTAATATCACATTGGAATTTGTATTCCTCTCAAGGTATTAATCGTTATTCTTATTTTTCTTTACTGATAGACACTAATGAACTGAAGACTATCCTTCGAGAGCTAAAGTACAGAATTGGCATCCAGTCGGCCAAGTTACTTCGGCATCTGAAGCAGAAAGACAGGCTGCTGCACAAAGTACAGAGGAACTGTGATATTGTGACTGCCTGCTTGCAGGCTGTGTCACAGAAGAGAAGTAAGTATTGGAATAGGGTTACTTCTTTGGCCACATGCTACTAGAATGTTAGGAAAGCTGAGCCAACAGTCTGTGTTTTTGAATATATTGAAAACTTTTAAATGCGAGCTTATACCCTCAGAACTAAGAACAAGGAACAACTCAGACGGCTTCCTATTTTTCAGTTAAAATGTATACTTCATGTCTAATGTTACAACCTTAGATTTAGTATTCTAGATTTGAGGTAGTACTTTACTTTGACATTATTTTTACCTCATGCTGAATAATGATTAAAATTTTATTTTATTTATTTATTTTTTGAGACGGAGTCTCGCTCCGTTGCCCAGGCTGGAGTGCAGTGGCGCGATCTTGGCTCACTGCAAACTCTACCTCCCGGGTTTAAGCAATTCTCCTGTCTAAGCTTCCCGAGTAGCTGGAACTACAGGTGCCCACCACCAGGCCTGGCTAATTTTTTTTTTTTTTTTTTTGAGGCGGAGTCTTGCTCTGTCGCCTGGACTGGAGTGCAGTGGCCGGATCTCAGCTCACTGCAAGCTCCGCCTCCCGGGTTTACGCCATTCTCCTGCCTCAGCCTCCCGAGTAGCTGAGACTACAGGCGCCCGCCACCTCGCCCAGCTAGTTTTTTTGTATTTTTAGTAGAGACGGGGTTTCACCATGTTAGCCAGGATGGTCTCGATCTCCCTACCTTGTGATCCGCCCGTCTCGGCCTCCCAAAGTGCTGGGATTACAGGCTTGAGCCACCGCGCCTGATTTTTAGTAGAGACAGGGTTTCACCTTGTTGGTCAGGCTGGTCTCGAACTCCTGACCTCAGGTGATTTGCCCTTGGCCTCCCAAAGTGCTAGGATTACAGGCGTGAGCCCCTGTGCCCAGATAAATTTTTATTTTTAAAACAGCATCACTGGCTGGGTGCAGTGGCTCACACCTATAATCCCAGGACTTTGGGAGGCTGAGGCTGGTGGATCACCTGAGATTAGGTGTTTGAGACCAGCCTGGTTAACATGGTGAAACCCCATCTCTACTAAAAATTAGCTGGGCATGGTGGCTGGCACCTGTAGTCCCAGCTACTCAGGAGATTGAGGCAGGAGAATCCCTTTAACCCAGGAAGCAGAGGTTGCAGTGAACCGAGATCACACCATTGCACTCCAGCCTGGTGACGAGTGAAACTCCATCTCAAAATAAAAATAAAAATAAATAAACAGCATCACACAGACATAGCCTAAAAGGCATGTCCTTGTTCTCTTATTCTGTGTGTTGCTACAGTAAGTGAATTAAATAATTGATTTAAATAAATAGATTCTTGTAACAGGACCTTAACAACTTGCTCTGAAATCTGAAGATGGCAAAATATTTTAGCAAATGTAACCTATTTCTTGCATAATCATAACTAAGAGCTGTGTGGGAGCTGTGTGGTTTGTTAATCAATTAAAAATAAATTGCTAAATTGCTGATCCATATTAAACACTAGGTATAAAACCTCGTGAATTAATTTTAAAATTCTTCATGCAATAGCCTTATGTTTTATTCTGCTAACATTTACCTATTTTTGTTTTGCATTCTTTATTAACATGCAGCATGGCAGAACAGTATGCTAAGGTATGGTAAATATAGGCACAATGATGTTTTTGATAAAATGCCTGTGACAGCTTTTCAGGCGATTGTGGAAGTTGCCTTTTGTTGCTCTTTTACTCTGTCACATTTTATATGTAAATTGACACCTCCTAGAGTGCTTTTTTTTTCAGAATTGCAAATTAAGATGTGTTTGTTTTCATGAAACAATTTTTGGGGTTTGATTAGTTTCTGGTAATGAAATTAATCGCTTAAATTTCATTCTTATGTTTATTATTAAAAATCCTATATTTTCTTCTATTACATTTCTGTTTGTTATCCCTAAAGTATCATTTATGCTGTTTATTAAAGAAGGTTTTACCTAATGGATATTAACAGATTGCTGCAGGCCAGGCATGTTGGCTCACGCCTATAATCCCAGCACTTTGGGAAGCTGAGGTGGGCAGATAACCTGAGGTTAGGAGTTCGAGACCAGCCTCGCCAACACGGTGAAATCCCATCTCTACTAAAATTATAAAAATTAGCTGGGTGTGGTGACATATCTGTAATCCCAGCTACTCAGGAGCCTGAGGCAGGAGAATCACTTGAACCCCGGAGGCGGGGGTTGCAGCGAGCCAAGATTGCGCCACTGTACTCCAGCCTGGGTAACAGAGTGAGGCTCTATCTCAAAAAAAAAAATAAAAGAGTGCTGCTTGATTATCATAATATCACTATAGTCCATACCAAACAGGAATGCGATTGAGTAGACTGACTTTGAATAGGCTTTTCTCCAGAGTCAAGCACTTGTCTGCCATAGCTAGAGAAGGAAGAAGGGTGTGTGTGTGTGTGATTTGTGTGTAGCTATTGAAAGTTGGCATGTGTTATAAGTATTTGATAGTTTTCCATTAATTCTGATTGATTTACACGTCAAGTTAAAAAATGTTTTCCCCTTCTATTATGAGATACCTTGGTTTTGATTTTTCTCCTTTCAACTATGTTTATATCCTACTCATTGTTATTGTTTGTAGCAGCAGCTAAAAGCACAGAATGGTAAATGCATGGGGTTTTGATGTGTGGGAAAGTATAAGGGAGGGTGGAGCAAGTTCAGGAGACAGAGAGGAATGTCAGGCTAGTGCAGGGCCATAGATTGGTGGATTCTATTGGTAGTTACTAGGGACTGATCATCATTTGGAATTTAAATTTACTTGATTTATAAAAGGGCTGGCATTTGTGTTATTTTAGAAAAATGTGCCCACAAGCTCTCAGCGTAATTCACGAATTTGTCAATGCATCCTTCCTACGTATTTTAGAGTTTGTCTCTTTAATTCCAGCCAGGGTTTTGCATTTCAGAGAATACAGGGCTGTCTGGCACGTTTCCCTGAGAGTTCAATTCTCTCTTTGCTAATAAGACGCTATTCAATGGAACAGAAGGTTTTTTGGTAAGAAATAACTGCATTAGAATTATTACTCTCATCATAGGATACTGTATTTTGATATAGACACTGTCAAAAATTTGACTACATGGTTATTTACCCATCTTAAAACGCCAGAGGTTAGATGTTTCATGACTAAATCCCTGATTCCAGTAGTTGCATGTTTTGCCTCTTTCCTCAAAGTCAACTAATTCTAAAGAATTGAGATTTTAAAAAAATCGAGATTTCACTATCACACTGAATAACATATTGACTTTCTTGTATTTAGTATGCAGAAGTTCAGATAATCCCCATTTTGGCCTCCACATAGATTTGATGTTTATGATTCTTTGCATGAGTGACTTTTCCCCTTCTTCTTTTTCTTCTTCTTCTTCTTCTTCTTCTTTTTTTTTTTTTTTTTGGAAACAGAGTCTCATTCTGTCGCCCAGGCCCAGGAGTGCAGTGCTGCAGTCTTGGCTTACTGCAACCTCTGCTTCCCGGGTTCAAGCGATCCTCTTACCTCATCCTCCCGAGTAGCTGGGACTTAGGTGGGTGCCACCATGACCGGCTAATTTTTGTATTTTTTGTAGAGACACAGTTTCACCATGTTACCCAGGCTGGTCTTGAACTCTTGGGCTCAAGCAATCTGCCCTCCATGGCCTCCCAAAATGCTGGGATTACAGGTATGAGCCACCTCACCTGACAGGTTTTTCTCCTCCTATAACATGCTGTAGAATAAAAGCTATTTTATTGTTTTATTAAATTGGGTTATTTCTTGTTAATACACAAAAGGGAATATAGTAATCTTGAAATAAGAGTCAAAAGTAAATATAAATTATGAACCAAAATGGCTAGATCATTTTTATTTCTAACACAAATGATATAGCTACTTACATTTTATGGTTTCCTACACCAAGCCTTACAGTATCTCCTTGTTTTAAAACTGGACTGAGAATAAGAAAAACAAGATCAATATTGTGTTATAGAAGAGCATACTTTCTTTTCTCCCTATTGTCATGCATGTCCATGTGAAGAGACCACCAAACTGGCTTTGTGTGAGCAACATGGCTGTTTATTTCACCTGGGTGCAAGCGGGCTGAGTCCGAAAAGAGAGTCAGCGAAGGGAGATAAGGGTGGGGCCATTTTATAGGATTTGGGTAGGTAAAGGAAAATTACAGTCAAAGGGGGTTTGTTCTCTGGTGGGCAGGAGTGGAGGTCACAAGGTGCTCAGTGAGGGAGCTTTTTGAGCCAGGAAAAGGAATTTCACAAGATAATATCATCACTTAAGGCAAGGACCGGCCATTTTCACTTCTTTTGTGGTGGAATGTCATTGGTTAAGGCGAGGCAGGGCATTTGCACTTCTTTTGTGATTCTTCAGTTACTTCAGGCCATCTGGGCGTATATGTGCAAGTCACAGGGGATGCATGGCTTGACTTGGGCTCAGAGGCCTGACACCTACATTTAACCATTTATCTAAGGATAACCATGGTGTAGCAATTTAATACTAAAAATTGATAATAAGAGTAGCAGCAGCTGTTACCATTCATTGAGTACATGCTTTTTGCCAAACTTGCTTTTATTTCTCATAGCTTTTTATTTCTCCAAAATGGTATGTAGCTCTAGGCATATTTTATTAGGAAACTGATTCAGAAAGGTTAAGTAATTTGGCAAACATCACACAGCTGATAAATATTTGAGATGGGATCTGAAGATAAGTGTCTCAAAAGTCCACACTTTCCGTTATAAACTGTGACATAAGAGGGTTCTACTTTTTCTTAGCAATTAGATAGATAACTGTAATGTTATTGGAATACAATTGAGCAAGAAAAAATTTATAACATGAGTTATACATACAGAGTTTCTGGTTTATTAGAATGTGCGGCTTTAGCATAGTTTGCCTATGAAATCAGTACTTTATCTTTCCTGGGCCAAATGGATTATTGAACAAATGTAGCTTGGTGTGCAGGAAAATACACCTAAAAGCTTCAAGGCACAATTCGAAGAATAAAAAGAGTATTTGGTCAGGATTTCTACCCAAGAGAATTGAAGACATATGTCCCCACAAAAACTTGTTGATTCTGATGTTAGGATTTTTAAGTGATTTGCTTAACCTGTTTCTCATGAAAGCAGAAGGAAGGTCATATTAATTATTAACATTGTATAGTTTTGCTATTTCCTGCATTGATATAGTAAACGTTTAAGTTATGCTGGTTGAATTTGTGAAGTAGTTTTACAGATCAAGTGATAAAATCTAGCTGTCACTTGAAAACTGAAAAAAAAAATGATGAACAAAATGTGAATATATGCAGAAATATCTTTATTTTAGCTTTGCTGGTAAATATAAAAATTTTAGACAGCTTGTAGTCTAATTTTGTTAATGTGGCCACTCTCACATCCTGATAATAATGTGATTAAATCTTACTATGATAAATACCTAAAATGTCTGGTAGAGACTGATAATTTGTGAAATAGGTGAGTAATCTTTTTCTTTTCATAATGAGTGTCTTCTCTTCATTAATACCTTGTCCTCTGTGGCAGGAAAAGAATGTGTGTGGTCCCGAGTTTGGTGGCACTGAAACTCAACATTTTCTACTAAAAAACAATTCTCTTTGTAAAATTATAAAAATAATCTACCCAACCAGCATTTTCAGTCCTAGATTTCTACGCAAGAGAATTGAAGACATATGTCCCCACAAAAACTTATACAAAAATGTTCATAGCAGCATTGTTCATTATAGCCAAAAAGTAGAAACAATTCAAATGTCTATCAATGGATGAATGGATATATCAAATGTGATTATTATTCATATAATTGAATATTATTCAGCCATAAAAGAATGAAGTATTGACTCATGATACATCATAAACCTTGAAAACATTATTCTAAGTGAAAGAAGCCAGACACAAAAATTACCATATTGTATGATTCCATTTGGCAAATATGTAGAGACAAAAAGTACATTAGTGGTTGCTAGATGCTGGGGGTGGGAGAATGGGCAATGACTACTAATGGAATGGGTTTCTTATTGGTGTAGTGCAAATGTTCTGGAATTAGATAGTGGTGATGGTTGTACAATTTTATGGCATGTGAATTATATAAAATATGATAAAGTGTTAAAAATGTAATACACCCATGGAAACTTTGGAAAATACAGAAATGTAAAAGGAAGAGAAAAAATTATTTTTTAAAGACAGTCCCTTAGAATATTGAAGTGGGCCGGGCGCGGTGGCTCAAGCCTGTAATCCCAGCACTTTGGGAGGCCGAGACGGGTGGATCACGAGGTCAGGAGATCGAGACCATCCTGGCTAACACGGTGAAACCCCGTCTCTACTAAAAAATACAAAAATTAGCCGGGCGAGATGGCGGGCGCCTGTAGTCCCAGCTACTTGGGAGGCTGAGGCAGGAGAATGGCGTGAACCCGGGAGGCGGAGCCTGCAGTGAGCCGAGAGCGCGCCACTGCACTCCAGCCTGGGCGACAGATCGAGACTCCGTCTCAAAAAAAAAAAAAAAAAAAAAAAAAAAAAAAAAAAAAAAAAAAGAATATTGAAGTGGTGGTTTTTTTTGTTATTGTTGTTTTTGTTTTTTTAAGACAGGGTCTTGCTGTGTCACCCAGGCTGGAATGCAGTGGTGTGATCACAGTTCATTGCAATCTGTGCCTCCTGGGCTCAAGTGATCCTCCCACAGCCTCCCGAGTAGTTGGGACTACAGGTGTGTGCCACCACACCTGGCTAATTTGTGTGTGTGTGTATTATATATATATATATCTTTTATTTTTTATTTTTTATAGATATGGAGGCATGGAGGGGGTGATGGGGGAAGGTCTCGCGATGCTGCTCAGGCTGGTTTCAGATTCCTGGGCTCAAGGGATCCTCCTGCCTCGGCCTCCCAAAGTGCTGGGATTATAAGGCGTAAGCTAACATACTTGGCCTGTAGGAAGGTTTTAAATTATCAATCCAGTTTTTAAAATAACTACAGGATTATTTGTATCTTCTGTTTCTTCTTGCGTCATCCCTGGTGTATTATATATAATTTGCCATAACTTTTCATATTTGCAGGCATAAAATTATTAAGAATATTTTGGGTGATCCTTTAGTTTTCAAGATGTTAAAACAATTTCACTGATTTTAAACAGGAATTCACTTACTCCTTAAAATATCTTTTATTCTAGAATGTATCATAAACAAGAGAATGTAATGCATATATGTATTTTTTAAAGAATAAGTGAACAAAGGTGTATACGTGTGGATATTCACCTGTCAAGGTTGAGTAACAAGTATCACTGGCATGTTGAAAGCTCCCTGTGTGCTCCTTCCTGGTTGAAATCTCCTCTCTCCCCCACATTTGTGTTAACCATTACCTTGCTTTTCTTTATACTTTCTCCACTTCCTGTATAGGTTCCTAAGCAATATATGGTTCTGAAAAACAGAGTAGCAAGCCCATGCCTTGTTGTGTGGGGAAAGGGTAATGTTGCTGTCTTAGATAAAACCTTTCAGAAGATAAACTGTGCTGTCTGTGGGTCCCAGCCTGGTTTTAGGTTCCCTTCTGGGGAAGTCAAAAGGCAAGGTTATAAATGAGCCATGTGACTTCTGCCAGGCTGTGCTTTAGGCTGGTATTTATTTATTTATTTATGTATTTATGAGATGGAATATTGCTCTGTTGCCCGGGCTGGAGTGCAGTGGTGTGATCTTGGTTCACTGCAAACTGTCTCCTGGGTTCAAGCGATTCTTCTGCTTCAGCCTCCCCAAGTAGCAGGGATTACAGGTGTGGGCCACCACGCCCAGCTAATTTTTTTTTGTATTTTTAGTAGAGATGGGTTTCACCATGCTGACCAGGCTGGTCTTGAACGCCTGACCTCAAATGATGCACCTGCCTTGGCCTCCCAAAGTGCTGGGATTACAGGTATGAGGTACTGTGCCCAGCCTAGGCTAGTTATTGAATAATCAACTAGGTTGGGGGAGAGGCTTGCTTTTTATTTTTTATTCAAAGCTCACCATGGCCTTTCCATGCTCTCCTCTCTGTGCCCACACAAGTATTGTGCTTTGGCCTACTTCTAGGAGCAGGAGCAAGGCCATGGTGAGCTTTAAATAAAAAATAAAGAGCAAGCCTGCTGGGTGTGGGGTCTCACACCTGTAATCCTATTACTTTGGGAGGCTGAAGCAGAAGGATCGCTTGAGCTTGCGAGTGGAAGACCAGCCTAGGCAACATAGTAAGATCTCATCACTACAAAAAATAAACAAAAATGCACTGGGCGTTGTGGCATGCATCTGTAGTCCCAGCTACTCGGGAGGCTGAGGCATGATAATTGCATGAGCCTGGGAAGCGGAGGTTGCAGCGAGCTGAGATTGTGCCGCTACCCTCCAGCCTGGGTGACAGAGTGAGACCCTGAGTCAGTAAAATAAAAAATAAAAACAGGCCGGGCGCAGTGGCTCACATCTGTAATCCCAGCACTTTGGGAGGCTGAGGCAGGAGGATCATGAAGTCAGGAGTTTGAGACCATCCTGGCCAACATGGTGAAACCGCAGCTCTACCAAAAAAAAAAAAAAAAAAAAAAAAAAAAAAAAAAAAAAAAAA
>NC_045443.1:61882358-61934312 GCF_002776525.5 Piliocolobus tephrosceles
AAAAAAAAAAAAAAAAAAAAAAAAAAAAAAAAAAAAAAAAATAGCTGGGAGTGGTGGCACGCACCTGTAATCCCAGCTACTCTGGAGGCTGAGGCAGGAGAATTGCTTAAAATCTGGGAGGCGGAGGTTGCGGTAAGCCAGGATTGCACCACTGCACTCCAGCCTGGGTGACAGAGCAAGACTCCATCTCTAAAAAACAAAAACACAAACAAACAAAAACCACAAGTACAGATAAAAATATGGGCGAGTTCTCCTGGGCATTCTGTCCTTAAGTTAGAAAGATGGTCCGGCAGCAGGAAGCCTCTTGTGTTGACTTCCCTCACACGACTGTTGATTGAGCCACGCGGCTCCACTCCCGACTGGCTGGCTCCATCTGCATGCATTGCCATCCTGGGAGCCTCGTGGAGGCTTTCTTTGTCTCTGTCCTGTGTTGGATCTCTTGTATCCTGGATCTTATATTTCTTTCTTGATTATCCTTTTTATTTTGTTTCCCATATCCCCTTGAGAGAGAGGGCTTGAGAAGTAAATTTTTGGTAACTGTGCATGGGTGAAAATGTCAAATGTCTTGATTCTGTATGTAGGCGCTTTGATCGACTATTCCATACTTGCTTTATTGCCTTCTCACTTGTCTTGTTGCTCTTGAGAAGACTGAAGCTTTTCTGATGCCTGATCCTTTATCCTAGACTGTTTATTTTTTTTTCCCTTTGGCTTGTGGAATATTCTCCTTGTTGGTGTTCCTGAAATACAGTGATCATGTTGCTTGGAGTGGGTCTGTTTTCACTCAGGTCATTGTCACTGGGCCTAGACAGGCTCTTTCAATCAGGCAACTTTTGTCATTCAGTTCTGGACATTTTCTCTGAATTATTTCTTTGTTGTTTTTTCTCCCTCCTTTTTCTTTTTCTTTTTCCTTTCTGGGGTTCTATTGTTTGGCTGTTGGAACTTATAGACTAGTTCTGTAATGTTCTTTCTTTCTTTTTTTTTTTTTTTGAGACAGGGTCTCATCTGTTGCCCATGTTGGAGTGCAGTGGCACAATCATGGCTCACTGCAGCCTTGACCTCCTGGGGCTCAGGTGATCCTCCCACGTCAGCCTCCTGAGTAGCTGGGACCACAGGTGCACGCTACCACACCTGGTTACTTTTTGATTTTTTGTAGAGATGGGGTTTCAACCATGTTGCCCAGGCTGGTCTCAAACTCCTTGTCTCAATCAAGTGATCCCGCTATCTCGGCCTCCCAAAGTGCCAGGATTACAGGTGTGAGCCACTGCACCTGGCTGTAATGTTTTCTCTCTTTCTTGCTTCCCAACTCCTTGTTCTTTTTGATTTTTTTTCTTGGAGATTACCTCAACTTTATTTTCCAGTCCTGTTATTGAGAAATCTTTTTGGGTTGCTGTTTGAATGTTTCTTTTATATGGTATCCTGTTCTTGTTTCATAGATGCAATATACTTTCTTATTGCTCTAAGGATATTATGATAGAGACTAAAACGGACAAACAGAAAACAATTTGAAAGAGATAAGATTATACAGGGAGGAAAGAAACTTTCAAAACTGTATTATATTTAGAAGCTTTCCTTAGATATCTGGTATTCCTTGGCTGTCTGCTCATAATTAGGTGTGGGATGTAAATGCTGACTTGAACTCTGGGCTCCCTGGCAGGGCTTATTGACTTTGAGCTTCATTGAAGTGCCACCTGGATGGTCCCTTTGCTCTGGAACCCCTCAGGTCAATATCTTCAAGTCTTTCTTCTGGGCTGGTCAGATTCTTCAAGGAAGAGTCTTCTGATCTCCTGCTTCAAGAGTGAAGGTCTGGCTGCTGGTATTTTGGGAGCCCAGTTGAGTGAAGAGAACTGGGAGTCTCTGCATTCAGTATGCATATGGCCATTGAGTCCCTGTTTTAGGTAAGGTACTTACCCTCCAAGGACTCTGTTACCACTGTCTTCAAAAATAAGACTCTTAAACTTTTGCAGGGTGGGAAAGGTGTAGTTGCCAACCTTATGAAGAGAGGAACGAGGGATCCAACCACTTCTCAACAACCTTCTCCCCATATTCCTTGTCAAGCCTCCTGGGGAACTGGTTGCCAATCCCTGAGTCTCTTGTGGACTATGTGGTATAACATAAATTGGATTTCAGCTTTCCTGTTAGTTTGGGATTTGGCTTTCTAGGATCCTCTGTCAATTTACGTTTGTTTGCTTTTCCAGCTTCAAAAATTCATTGCTATTCTCCATGCTCCTTTTTTTCCCCCTCACTCTGGTCCTTGTGGGTTATGATTTAAAAATTATCTTTACAACCGAGCGCGGTGGCTCACGCCTATAATCCCAGCACTTTGGGAGGCCGAGGTGGGCGGATCACGAGGTCAGGAGATCGAGACCATCCTGGCTAACACGGTGAAACCCCGTCTCTACTAAAAATATAAAAAATTAGCCGGGCGTGGTGGCGGGCACCTGTAGTCCCAGCTTCTCTGGAGGCTGAGGCAGGAGAATGGCGTGAACCTGGGAGGCGGAGCTTGCAGTGAGCCGAGATCACGCCACTGCACTCCAGCCTGGGCGACAGAGCAAGACTCCCTCTCAAAAAAGAAAAAAAAAAAAATTATCTTTACAGTATTTTTAGTGTGGTTTTGATGGGAACCAAAATTAGATGTATTTTTTTTCAATCTTCTGCCTTACCCGAGATGTGCTTTTTCCTTTTTCATAAGCTCATTTCTTTTGAGAGACGAAAAGAAGTTATTCAGATTAGGGTAGGTTTGCCTTAAATTTGGAATTTGCCTGCAAAATTGTGAATTTAATTACAAATTTGTTAATATTGATAACCGTGTTAGGTATGTTTTAGATATATGATTAGCAGCCTGGTCTACCCTGAAATAACTTAGAACATGACTAGATGAAAGAAACTCATTGAGCTTGCATACAGCATATTTTAGCAACAATTTCCCCTGATTTTCTTTAAGCTCTTTAGCATCTTAAAGTTAAGAGTTGTTGTTTTTTTTCATTTTGTCATAATTTACTTGTGTTTCTTATGACCTCATTATAAAGGGGTTGATTTGTAGGAAAAAAATCTGAATCTGAATCTGAGTCATGGTAATTGAGAGCTACTAGAAATTTTTAAAAAATGGTCTCCATTTACTCACAGGCTTGGGTTGAGCAAAGGGAAACTTGGAAAAGGTGAACTTTGCTGAAACTCACTCAGTTGGTTAGTGACTCAGGAGTTTTTTGTTTGTTTTCTCTTTGTCAGTTATGGCAAGAGAAAACTATATATACAGCCAGCAGGGGGCGCGCTTTCTCCTACGCTTTCGTGAGAGAAGTATACTATTTATGTTCTCTGTATTGCTACAAGGGTAAGACAGCCTATAAGACTAAAAGTGGTACAACATAAGATAAACACCATATGAAAGAAATAGAGGGAACCTTTGTTGTAACTACTATTTATATGTATTGTGACCACTTTTGTATTTAGTTATGAGAGAATACTTCTAGAAGTAGGGATATTTTGTCATTTATAGTTTAAAAAGGGGTATTTACATTAAACCATTTTTTATAGGCTATATCTTTCAAGAGTATTATTCATTTAACAGATATTCTGTGTTTACTATTTCCCACACATGATTGTAGGTGCTGGGAATACAGTAACAAGCAACATATCAAGATTAAGACCTCACAATTTGAAGTTATTTTATATGAAGTGTAATACAAGCCTAAAAGAAATACTTTTCCCCCGAAAGAATTGATTCTTTAATTTGCTAGGACAATCAACTGCATTTTTCCTATGTCAGATCTTTAATCAACAGCAAAACATAAAATGATAATATAACTTATACTGAATGCTTACTTTTAGGAATTTCACACAAATCTTCAAATACCATTGTCTTCTGCAAAAAAATAGACTATTCCAGTTTTCTTAAGCTTTGCTGCATATTGGAATCACTTGAAAAATTTTAAAAGGCTATTAATGCGTGGCTCCCCAGCCCAGACATTCTGATTTAGCTGGCATGGAGTGTGGTCTCAACATTGTGGTTTTTAAGCTCCCTAGGCTATTCTAATGTACAGAAAAGTTTGGGAACTGTTGGACTGTTTCCTAATATGACAGCTTCCTGAAGACAAGCTCCTTTGAATCCCTGTTCTTCCTGTTCTGTCACCTTGCACAGCATATTTGACCTAGCAGTGATCAATAAACATCCAGTGCTTGGTTTCCTACTAACGCTGCTTCGAGTTTATGGTCATCAGCATAATGACTCACTTGTGTACATATTTAACTTATTTATTCCACTCTTTGTCATTTTCACCTTGCAAAACCCCAAGCCTGATTAAACTCAAGTCTCTGCACATTCTGTCTCTGCACCTACCTAGCTGACTGCAGCTGCAGAAAGACATATCATGCGGACGACTCTTTAAATATGTGACCACCAGCCTCACAGACACCCTTGGTGCCACCAGCAATCCTATTGTATTTCTTTAGTCTGTTCATACTCCTCTCTCTCTCTCCCTTTTTACATCCTCTTTTCTCCCCTCATTCTCAGCTGGTGATTTTTTTTTTTCTTTTTTTGATACGGAGTCGCGCTCTGTCGCCCAGGCTGGAGTGCAGTGGCGCAATCTCAGCTCACTGCAAGCTCCGCCTGCAGTGGCGCGATCTCAGCTCACTGCAAGCTCCGCCTCCCGGGTTCACCCCATTCTCCTGCTTCAGCCTCCTGAGTGTCTGAGACTACAGGCGTCCGCCACCATGCCCGGCTAATTTTTTGTATTTTTAGTAGAGACGGGGTTTCACCGTGGTCTCGATCTCCTGACCTTGTGATCCACCTGCCTCGGCCTCCCAAAGTGCTGGGAGTAATTACAGGCGTGAGCCACCGCGTCTGGCTCAGCTGGTGATTTTTGGTGACATTCCCCCATAACTTGAGATGAACTGTTCAGCTTTTCTGGGCTAGCCTGTATCCGTCCTTTCTTCCCCACTCAAGGAATCACCCTTCTTCTTGTCTCTCTTTCTTCATCAGGTTTTCCATCTCTGCTGGATTATTTCAACCAGGATAGAAGCATGCCATTTTATCCTTAATCTAAAACCAAACATTAAAGTCTTATCTCCACACCTCTATTCAGCCATCATTCTGGTTTTCTGTGCCTCTGCTTTTCACCTGTAAAATGGATAATAATATTGGTCCTACTTATCTCTTAGGAATGTTTTGAAGACAGAATTGAAAATACTTTGAAATGTTAAATGTGTACTTGTATATATGTATTTGTTTGTAAATTCAAAAGTTCTGTGTTGAGTATCTGCTGGGTGCTAAGGTGCAAAGAAGAAGAAAAATATACAGTATCCTCAGTGAGCTTTCAAAAGAATAAAGTCAGAGAAGCAAATAAAAAATTACAGTATAGTAGTTCTAATGGAGGTTGTGGTATATTGAAATAGGTTTTTTGACAACTCCCATTTTTACACATAATGTGTTGACATTTTGAAGTATTCTGAATCCATCTTTCCAATATAATCAGCTAATGAATGGTGGTTTTAACTGTACCAGGTTTCAGCTTGACATTCCAATAAGTCTTTTACTATTTCAGGATAGAATTATGTATTTTTATGAAATTGGAGGAAAATGCTTAGGAGAAGGTGTTGCTGACACAGGAGAATTTCAGGCAAGTCAAGGCTGATTTGATGTTCTCAAGACAAGGACTTGTTTGAGTGGTATTAGACTACCAGAAAGACCTCCTATTGTAAAATTTAAAAACCTTGACGTTTGCTCAGTTATGCAACAGAGTTATTTGGGGGATGAGTGGTAGAAAGATGGAATGGGAGCTCAGAGTGTTCTCTGTGTGTACAGATCCCTTCTCTTCTTGCTCCTCTTTCCTTGGACCATTTCTTCAGGGTACAGACTGGGCCCCAGCATCTGCCAGGCTGGAGTCTGGCTTCAGGCACCTTTCTTAAAAGCGAGAATGGAGAAAGGTGAGAGAAGCCTGGGCTTCTGAGGATGTCCCTCTGGAAAGCTGATGGGATGTGAGACGGGCACATTGGTTGAGAACATGGACTCTGGAGCCATGTTCCCTGGGCTCAAATTCCAGTTTTGCCACTTACTAGTTCTACAGTCTCATGCAAGTTCCCTAACCCCTCTGTGTTTCAGTTTTCTCATCAGTAAAATGGGAATGATGATGATTTCACTTCATAGGATGGTTGTGTGAATTAAGTGAGTTAAAGTATGTAAAATGTTTGGAACACTGTCTGGCTGTAGTATTTACTGCCATTGCAATAATTCCCACTGTGGGAGGTTTAGAGGTTGTCTTTGCCATCAACATTTGCATCCTAGCCTGTGTAAGGCAATTATAAAGGTTGCTGGGCTTCTCGCTTACAAAAAAAATTGATGAGATGGGTTATTTGAGGAGCAGACGTTGAATAATCAGGGATTATATAAGTTTTTAACTCTTTGGGAAAGGATTGCTTCCTCTTCTCCAGTAACATGCAAGAAGAGTGCTCTTCCTTTACGTGTTTCCATTGAGAATGTGATACATAAATGTGTCTTGGGGATACATGTTATATCTGATGGTCAGCCTTGTGTGCACAAAGGGCAATAGGAGCAAAGGTGGGAACCACCCAAATCTTCAAAGCACTAGGGAACATGGGGAAATGCGATTAGAAAAGGCTGACAGAGGCTGGGCGCAGTGGCTCATGCTTGTAATCCCAGCACTTTGGGAGGCCGAGGTGGGTGAATCACGAGGTCAGGAGGAGTTCAAGACCAGCCTGGCCAGCATGGTGAAACCCTTTCTCTACTAAAAATACGAAAAATTAGCTGGGAGTAGTGGCAGGTGCCTGTAATCTCAGCTACTTGGGAGGCTGAGGCAGGAGAATCACTTGAACCTGGGAGGTGGAGGCTGCAGTGAGCCGAGATCGCATCATTGCACTCCAGCCTGGGTGACAGAGTGAGATTCCATCTCAAAAAAAAAAAAAAAAAAAAAAAAAAAAAAGCTGATAGAAATGTGCCTTGTGGACAGGGTTAGGAGGGGTGGCAGACATTCCAGGCAGAGATAAGGGCACAGAGGCTGAGGGTGCATCAGGTATTTGGGATACTCTTGGTAATCAACAATTGCTAGATACAAAACTGGAGGCTGGAGGCAAGTGGCAGAAGTTGAGACTGGAGTTTAGATTGTGTATTCTGTAGCAATGTCGCCCTGAGCACGAGAGTGACGTGACTGGATTTTCATGTTTCAGAGGCCATTTTGGCAGTAGTGAGGACAGGCTGGATAGGGTGAGTGGATGTGAGGAGTATTGGGAGAGGTGAATGGAATCAGCGCAGAGTCGATGGGCCCTGGGAAACGGGCTCCTGGAAATGGAGGAAAGGCAATGAGATATTTAGGAGGGAGATTCAGTGGGACTGGAGAGTGTGATATGGGAAGAGGAGGAATCTGGGTTGATGTGAGGGCTTGAGTAAGGTGTGGGAGGCTGCAGCAGAGATCCCTCAGGTACCACAGGTAGATTGCAAGGAAAGGGAGTGACCTGTTAGAGAGGGCAGAACCCCGGGAGAGAGAAGAGCCAACAAGGATTGCAGCATGGAAGATGCTATGGGAGGCTAGAGGCCTTCAGTTAAGAAAAGTTTCTGTTTCACGCAGTGGTGGGGACAGAAGCCACATTACACTTACTTTCTCAGCAAGGGTGTTAGAGTCATTCCGGAGTTTTTTGGAGATGAGATGGATGAGAACTAGGCTTGTTCTGTGCTCCTCGTACAGAGCTGTTTCTGTCCCTCTCCGCTTGTTAGAATTGATGAATTTTTCCTCCTCTGAACCTCACCATTCCCTATAGTTACTTCTATTAGAGCGCTAATTACATTTCATATTTGTTTCTTTATGCATCTGTCTTCTCTCTCCCTGCCCATTAGACATAGATTTTCTGGAGGGGGGGCTGTATCATTCATCTTCTTTTTTTTTTTTTTTTTTGAGACGGAGTCTCGCTCTGTTGCCCAGGCTGGAGTGCAGTGGCCGGATCTCAGCTCACTGCAAGCTCCGCCTCCCGGGTTTATGCCATTCTCCTGCCTCAGCCTCCCGAGTAGCTGGGACTACAGGTGCCCGCCACCTCGCCTGGCTAGGTTTTTGTATTTTTTTTTTAGTAGAGACGGAGTTTCACCTTGTTAGCCAGGATGGTCTCGATCTCCTGACCTCGTGATCTGCCCGTCTTGGCCTCCCAAAGTGCTGGGATTACAGGCTTGAGCCACCGCGCCCGGCCTCATCCTCTTTTTCTCAGCATCTGTATCACAGCTTCATTACAGTGGGACTCATTGAACATGTGTGAGATGAATGGATAGATGGGTGGATGGATAAGTTAAGAGGTTGGATCAAGGTTACTGTGTGTGCATGTGCATGTGTGTGCACTCGTGAAGCAGGTGATTTGGCTATGAAAGCAAGAGAGGCAGGCAGGGTAGGCTCAGCACTTATGAACAGCAGTACGTATTTATAATCATCATTTGACAAACAGGAAAGGGACTGATTAGGAAGGAGCACCAACAAGGTCCTGTTGAGATCGGAGCTTCTTAGTTCATAAACATGCAGGAATTTTATGGAATTGTAACAACTCAGGATTTTGGAGCTAGAGGGAGCCGTAGGGTTAATCTAGTGCCACCTCCTGTTGAACACAGGGCACTAGTGTATGTGGGCTGCCTTCTTAGCTAGATTAAAAGCATTTTGAGAGTATGGTCATAATCCAGTAAACATTTATTAATCGACAATGTTAATACAATCTTTACATGAGGAGGGAATGCAGAAAATTATGCTTATCATTTACTTAGAAAGAAAGACTGAAAAATAGTTCAAAAACCTATGTATCAGGCAGCAGGAGAATAGCAAAGACAGGTAAATTCAGATGTGTTCTGAGGGCCTCCTTATCAGCACTGTGAAATGTTATTTACCCAGTCTTAAATGTGCATCTAACCGTATCCCCCCCCCAGACTGCAGGAGGTTTTCTCCTACCTGCTTCTTGGCATTTCTGCCGTGAATTTTTAGTTTCAGTGGATTGTATACTATGGAACAATAATGTAACATCATTTTTTTTTTTTTTTCTGGTACTGGCACGAACAAGTACTTGTTTATAATGGACTCTGTATACAAATATATTTTGACATGTGTGTTGGAAAATAATTGTTGCTAATGAATGCACATTCTAATCCATGCCTAGCGCATTAGAGCTCTTTTTTGGTTCTGTACAGTATTGCCTCCCCGACACCATTTGCAGAAAGGGATGTGCCAGGACATGGCCATTAAGGAAGCATTAAAGCTTGCTATTTGGCCTGTGATCTTTCCCCAAAAGCCTTGGTCATGTATGAATGTTGCTGTCGGCTGGGCACTTTGTTTTGTTTTTGGCATATCTGGGTCCTCCAGCTCTGGGTGGAGACGAAAAGGGTCTCCCACATTTTGCTGCTGTTACCAGAGATGGCCAGCAGAGGGCAGGCTGGCTCCTTTTCCTGATCCAGTACCTGGGACTCTTCTTCCTGCCCTGTTTGTCTCTGATCCCCACCAATTTTCTTTTTTTCCTTTTTCTTTTGTTTTATTATTATACTTTAAGTTCTAAGGTACATGTGCACAACATGCAGGTTCGTTACATATGTATACATGTGCCACGTTGGTGTGCTGCACCCATTAACTTGTCATTTACATTAGGTGTATCTCCTAATGCTACCCCTCCCCCCTCCCCCCATCCCACAACAGGCCCCGGTGTGTGATGTTCCCCATCCTGTGTCCAAGTGTTCTCATTGTTCAATTCCCACCTATGAATGAGAACATGCGGTGTTTGGTTTTCTGTCCTTGAGATAGTTACTCAGAATGATGGTTTCCAGCTTCATCCATGTCCCTACAAAGGACATGAACTCATCCTTTTTTATGGCTGCATAGTATTCCATGGTGTATATGTGCCACATTTTCTTAATCCAGTCTATCATTGATGGGCATTTGGGTTGGTTCCAAGTCTTTGCTATGGTGAATAGTGCCACAATAAACATACGTGTGCATGTGTCTTTATAGCAGCATGATTTATAATCCTCTGGGTATATCCCCAGTGATGGGATGGCTGGGTCAAATGGTATTTCTAGTTCTAGATCCTTGAGGAATCACCACACTGTCTTCCACAAAGGTTGAACTAGTTTACAGTCCCACCAACAGTGTAAAAGCATTCCTATTTCTCCACATCCTCTCCAGCACCTGTTGTTTCCTGACTTTTTAATGATTGCCATTCTAACTGGTGTGAGATGGTATCTCATTGTGGTTTTGATTTGCATTTCTCTGAAGGCCAGTGATGATGAGCATTTTTTCATGTGTCTGTTGGCTGCATAAATATCTTCTTTTGAAAAGTGTCTGTTCATATCCTTTGCCCACTTTTTGCTGGGGTTGTTTGATTTTTTCTTGTAAATTTGTTTGAGTTCTTTGTGGATTCTGGATATTAGCCCTTTGTCAGATAGGTAGATTGCAAAAATTTTCTCCTATTCTGTAGGTTGCCTGTTCACTCTGATGGTAGTTTCTTTTGCTGTGCAGAAGCTCTTTAGTTTAATTAGATCCCATTTGTTAATTTTGGCTTTTGTTGTCATTGCTTTTGGTGTTTTCGACATTAAGTCCTTGCCTATGCCTATGTCCTGAATGGTATTGCCTAGGTTTTCTTCTAGGGTTTTTATGGTTTTAGGTCTAACATTTAAGTCTTTAATCCATCTTGAATTAATTTTTGTATAAGGTGTAAGGAAGGGATTCAGCTTCAGCTGGCCAGTTTTCCCAGCACTATTTATTAAATAGGGAATCCTTTCCCCATTTCTTGTTTTTGTCAGGTTTGTCAAAGATTGGATGGTTGTAGATGTATGGTATCATTTCTGAGGGCTCTGTTCTGTTCCATTGGTCTATATCTATGTTTTTGTACCAGTACCATGCTGTTTTGATTACTGTAGCCTTGTAGTGTAGTTTGAAGTCAGGTAGCATGATGCCTCCAGCTTTGTTCTTTTGGCTTAGGATGGTCTTGGCAATGTGGGCTCCTTTTTGGTTCCATATGAACTTTAATTTTTTCCAATTCTGATGGGGATGGCATTGAATCTATAGATTACCTTGGGCAGTCTGACCATTTTCACAATATTGATTCTTCCTATCCATGAGCATGGAATGTTCTTCCATTTGTTTGTGTCCTCTTATTTTGTTGAGCAGTGGTTTGTAATTCTCCTTGAAGAGGTCTTCACGTCCCTTGTAAGTTGGATTCCTAGGTATTTTATTCTCTTTGAAGCAATTGTGAATGGGAGTTCACTCATGATTTGGCTCTCTGTTTGTCTGTTATTGGTGTATAGGAATGCTTGTGATTTTTGCACATTGATTTTGTATCCTGAGACTTTGCTGAAGTTGCTTATCAGCTTAAGGAGATTTTGTGTTGAGACGATGGGGTTTTCTAAATATAGAATCATGTCATCTGCAAACAGGGACAATTTGACTTCCTATTTTCCTAATTGAATACCCTTTATTTCCTTCTCCTGCCTGATTGCCCTGGCCAGAACTTCCAATATTATGTTGAATAGGAGTGGTGAGAGAGGGCATCTCTGTCTTGTGCCAGTTTTCAAAGGGAATGCTTCCAGTTTTTGCCCATTCAGTATGATATTGGCTGATCCCCACCAATTTTCTGATGTGTCAGATTGCACAGACTCTGGAGTCAGTTATGTAATGAAAAAACTAGTGGGAAAGGGGCACAAAATTCATTTTTTTCCTCTAAACGACTTGAGGTTTTTGGGGCAGATCTCTTTTAGCCCAAATTGGTTGCCTTCTCTGAGCATTTTCTGCCCTAATTCTCCTAAAATCACCCACAAAACGTTTACGGGGCTCAACCCTCAACCCTGTGATGTGGGAAAGTTTGTAGTCTTCAGGTGTTGGATGATGAATCTTAACAGAACTGTTAAAGAGGCTTCTCTTGGCCAGATATGTGGCTCACACCTGTAATTCCAGCACTTTGGGAGGCTGAGGCGGGTGGATCACCTGAGGTCAGAAGTTCAAGACCAGCCTGGCCAACATGGTAAATCCCTGTCTCTACTAAAAATACAAAAATCAGTCGGGGTTGGTGGCGGGGCCTGTACTCAGGAGGCTGAGATGGGAGAATCGCTTGAAACTGGGAGGCAGAGGTTGCAGTGAGCCGAGATCACGCCATTGCACTCCAGCCTGGGCAACAGAGAAATTGGGTCTTCATTCTGAAGACTTTAAAATGAAATAGAAAAAAGACTTCTTGTGTTTGAGGTCCCACATTAAGGTCTGCAGCACACCGCACTCCTATAAAAAGACACGGCCTTTATGGAGCTAAACAGTCTTTATATATCCATGTTAATAGATTGTTGTTGCAGTTGTTCTTGGAAAAATGTGATAGTAATAGTCATCCCTTTTAGAGGAAGAGCTAAATTTGTGAACAGTATTGGGCTGTGGGTTCTGGAGTCCTGAATCCTGTTTTTGATGCTACTGGTTTTTTCTGCACATCTTCCTCTTTGTCTTTGTTGACTTACTGGTGACTCCTCTTCAGTGTGTCTCATTGAGAAAATACATTTCTTGGCTAGGTGCGGTGGCTCATGCCTGTAATTCCAGCACTTTGGGAGGCCAAGACAGGCTGATCATTTGAGGCCAGGAGTTCAAGACCAGCCTGGCCAACATGGTGAAACCCTGTCTCTACTAAAAATATAAAAATTAGTTGGGCATGGTGGTGGGCACCTGTAGTCTCAGCTACTTGGGAGGTAGAGGCAGGAGAATTGCTTGAACCCAGGAGGTGGAGGTTGCAGTGAGCCGAGATCTTGTCATTGCACTCTAGCCTGGGTGACAAAGTGAGACTCCGTCTCCAAAAAAAAAAAAAAAAAGAAAAGAAAACATATCTCTTCTTTTAAGATTTAGTTGCCATAGTAAGGAGGATTAATCCTATATCAGAAAACATAACTGCTTTCTTGGGGGGAATGAGCATTTCTCTGCCATCCCAGTCTGTCCACTGAAAAAATTTATTTGCAGTTTATTTCTGTATTAAGAGTGAATGTTGAACAATGAGCAGAAGGTGTGTCTATTGTTGTCTTTGTTCATTCAACCCCACCAGTGGGAAGACCAGTGGAATGTGAAATTGCTCCAGCTATGTATACCATTCAATTTCAGCATCCATTGACATCTGTGTCTTCTCCATGGAAGGCCGGGGCTGGACTTTCTTCAACTTTTCCATTAAGTTAATGCTCCTTGCACTTGAATTTCAATCTGTGTTTTACTTGAAACCATATCCAAAGTGTGTGTCAGTGCTTTGAATATAGTTAGGAAATGAGAGCCTCAGGAAATGACATGACTGAGCTTTCCTGGAAAATGAACCTAATCCTTCTCTCAGTTCATAGAATAATGAAATTTGAGATCCTTGGGGCATCATCTAGTCCAATTTGCTTATTTTACAGATGAGGAGATTGAAGTCTCAGAGAGTTGAATAAGATGCATACAACCAGCTCACATCCATTAGGAACTCTGTTATCATTTTAAAAAATCAGAAAATGACAAATGTTGGCAAGGATGCAGAAAAACATTGAAACCCTTGTGCGCGGTTGATGAGAATGTAAAATGGGGGAGCTGCTGTGGAAAACAGTATGGTGGTTCCTCAAAAAATAAAAATAGAATTAGCATGTGATCCAGAAAGTCTATTTCTGGGTGTATACTGAAAAGAATTGGAAGCAGGGTCTCAAAGAGATATTTGTACATCCACGTTCATAGCAGCATTAGTCACAATAGCCAAAAGGTGGAAGCAGTCCAATTGTACATCAGCGGATGAATGGATAAACAAAACATGGTACAGCATCTACATACAGTGGAACACTATTCAGCTTTAGAAATGAAGGAGACTGACACATGCTATGACATGGATTAACTTTGAGAACACTATGCTGAGTGAGATAAGCCAGTCACAAAAGGACAAATACTGTATGATTCCACTCATAAGAGGTACCTAGAGTAGTCAGATAGGCACAGAAAGTTTAATGGTGGTTTCCAGGGGCTGGGGAGAGAGAGTGAGATGGTTTGGCTGTGTCCCCACCCAAAGCTCATCTTGAATTGTAGTTCCCAGAATCCCCATGTGTGGAGGGAGGGACCCAGTGGGAGGTGACTGGATCATGGGAATGGTTCCCCCCATGCTGTTCTTATGATAGTGAGTTCTCACAAGATCTGATGGCTTGATAAGGGGTTTTCCCCTTTTGCTCGGTGCTTCTTCCTGCCATCATGTGAAGAAGGACGTGTTTGCTTCCCCTTCCACCATGATTGTAAGTTTCTTGAGGCCCCCGCAGCCATACTGAACTGTGAGTCATTTAAACCTCTTTCTTTTATAAATTACCCAGTCTCAGGCAGTTCTTTATAGCAGTGTGAGAATGGACTAATACAGAGAGGAATGGAAAGTTGTTGTTTAATGTGTATAAAGTTTCACTTTTGCAAGATGAAAAGAGTTCTGGAGATTGGGTATACAACAGTGTGAGTAGTGCCTAACACTACTGAAGTGTACACACAAAAGGGGTAAGATGGTAAACTTTGTATATATTTTACAACAGTGAAAAAAAGATGCTCTCAAGTCACATGGGTAGTTGGTGCTGTATTTGCTCTCAACTCCCTGTCCTGTGGTTTTCCTAATATGCCATTTGTGGCATTCTTTCTACCAAACTTATCATGGATCAAAAGCTAAAGCATCCTTCCCCCAACTGGTTTATTTACCACCCAGAAAAATAATTTAATTTCTTAATTTTTTAGAGACAGGGTTTTTCTCTGTTGCCTAGGTTGGAATGCAGTGGCATAATCATAGCTCACTGTAACCTTGAACTCCTGGGCTCAAGGAAGGCATCTTCCTTCTCAGCCTCCTGAGTAGCTGGGACTACAGGCCCATGCCATCCTGCCTAATTTTACATTTTTGTTTTTGTAGAACTGGGGTCTTCTTGTGTCTTCCAGGCTAGTCTCAAACTGCTGGCCTCAAGTGATCCCCTCACCTCAGTCTTGGAAAGTGCTATGATTTAACAGCATGAGCCACCATGCCCAGCCAGAAAAATAAATTTCATTGTTTGAACTTGGCTGCTGTTTGACTCTCCACCTTCCTCTCTCCTTCAGATGGCTCCTTCCCACTCTTTGCTCCAAGCAGAATGAGTTACATGCAGTACTTACAATTTATCACATTCTCTCTTGCCACATGCTATTTCCTCTGCCTGGTACTCTTTTGCACTACGTCTATATAGTACTTCTATTTTTAGGATTCAGCTGAAGCACCATCCCTTTTGAAAGTTCTTTTGACCACATAGTCTGAATTAGGTGCTTACTACTTCCAGGGTCATCCTGGCCACATGGCATTGCAATACTCTGTTTCCTGGTCTATGTCTCCCACTGGACTGTGCTGTGCCTATCTCAATGCTCTGTGTCTAGCACATTGCTTGCACAGGGGAGGTGCTCGAAAATGTTTGCCATAAGACGAACTATACCTTGGAAGATACTGCTATAAGGGAGACATACTCAAAATTGTCAACTGATTTGCATCTCTCTGGCTTTCCTAAGGGTATCTCTTATTTTTATTGTGGTAAAATGGATATAACAGAAATTTTACTACCTTAACCATTTTAAGTGTGCAATTCAGTGACATTAGGTACAGTCACGCTGTGTATTCATCATCACCAGAACTCTTTTCCTCTTGCAAAATTGAAACTCTGTACCTATTAAACAGTAATTCCCCATTCCCTCCCTCCCCAGCCCCTGGCAACCCCCATTCAGTATTTGTCCTTTTGTGATGGGTTTGTTTCACTTAATATAATATCATCAAGGTTCATCCATGCCGTTGCATGGATTATATAATATAGTAATATATCCATGCTACAACATGGATATTTAAGGCTGAATAATATCCCATTGTATGTATTACCACATTTTGTTCATCCATTCATCCATCCATTCATTCATCTGTGGGCATTTGGGTTGCTTCCACCTATTTGGCTGCTATGAATATGGTATAGCTCTGTGTTTTAAAACATGGCAAATCTGTCTTTGTGTTATCCATTCAATACCACACAAAACTATACTTCTAATAACCAGAATTCTTGTTGTGAATTTTATTTAAATAGTTTTTGGGGAATAGGTGGTTTTGGTTACACGGATAAGTTCTTTAGTGGTGATTTTTGAGATTTTGATGTACCGTCACCCAAACAGTGTACACTGTACCCAGTGTGTAGTCTTTTATCCTTTGCCCTCTCCTATTCTTCCCCCCGAGTCCCCAAAGTCCATTATATCATTCTTATGCCTTTGCGTCCTCATAGCTTAGCTCCCACTTTATAAGGAAGAACATATGACATTTGGTTTTCCATTACTGAGTTACTTCACTTAGAATAATGGCCTCCAGCTCCATCCAGGTTGCTGCAAATGTCATTATTTCATTCCTTTTATGGCTGAATAAAAAACATTCCATGGTGGAATGTTACTTTTGTTTATCTACTTGTTGGTTGATGGGCATTTAGGTTGGTTCCATATTTTTGCAATTGTAAATTGTGCTGCTATAAGCATGCGTGTGCAAGTGTCTTTTTCATATAATGACCTCTTTTCCTCTGGGTAGACACCCAGTAGTTAATAACCTGAATTCTTTACAGCTTGCATTCTGAAACATTTTTCTCGAGCTATCTGCCTTCTGGCCTGTTCCACTCATTCTGGCTTTCATCTTTATTTGTTTTTCTTAAAACTTTCTCCAGCTTCCCTCTGCATCTGTGATTCATGCTCTGCCTCTTTGTGGCTTTGGATCAATAATGCTACAGATCCAGTCTAATTAATCATGGATCAAAAGCTAAAGCATCCTTCCCCCAGATGGTTTATTATTAATACCATCCAGAAAAATAATTTATAATTTAATTATCTACCTCATAGAGTTTGGGATCTTTGGCAGAATGTGTTCCCTTCCCCCTTTCTTCTTTGCTATTTCCTCCTCTTCCTCTCCATCAAAAGTGGCTTTATCTCCACTTTAGCAGCTGACAGCAACCCGCCCATGCTCAGTTCATGAAGCCCTCCTTTCTTACCCCTCGTCCTTATGGCTGTCCCTCCACCCCGCTCCATCTCCTGTGATCTCAAGGCCTTGGAGAAATGATCTCAAGGCCTCAGAGAAATGAAAAGTGACCTTTGGTATTTGAGACAACCAGTAGCAAAATATAGCTCCCACTTCCAACAGCCCATATTGATGGGGGAGAGATTTGCTTCATATGTGGTCTATGTTGGGCCATTCTCCTTCTCCATGTTTTCTCTGTTCTTACAGCACCATATTTTTGCCTCATTTCTTTGCTCTACTCTGTTCCTTCCCCATCATCTTCTCATGACTCACACTGTAATCCTAGCACTTTGGGAGGATCACCTAAGGTCAAGAATTTGAGGCCATCCTGGCCAACATGGCAAAACTCCGTCTCTACTAAAATACAAAAATTAGCCGGGCATGGTGATGGGCACCTGTAATCCCCGCTACTCAGGAAGTTAAGGTGGGATAATCACACGAACCTGGGAGCCAAAGGCTGCAGTGAGCCAAGATGGTACCACTGCACTCCAGCCTGGGCAACAGAGTGAGACTCTGTCTCAAACAACAAAACAAAACCAAACCCCAAAGTACTACTGACCTAATGCTATGTAACAGTTTACAGAAGGCTTCAGTGTAACATGGAGAGAAGCTGTAACGTGAAAGAAAATAGGCAATGGCTAACTACTGAATCAAATCCTAGACAATTATTGTTCTTAAATGACCTTTGACTTTCTTCTCCTGGGAATTCCTCCTGATAATCTTTTCCTCTAGGCTCTACTAATCTATTCTGTTGCTCAACCATCCTTACTGTTAGGAAGCCAGAAGCCCCAGAGCCTAGAAGGTAAACTCACATCACTGGCCTAATCCGAGTTTTCCCTCATCATGGAGGAGTCAGCCATAGATAAATTTGCTGCCTAGTAGCTTCACTCTGTGTCATTCTAACTCACCTGGATGGCATCAGGCAGGATAGAGGAGGCATTCTAAACATTTCTGTTTGAACAAAGTTCATTTGGAATCAAGTTGTATACCAAATTTTGTAATGCAAGTCTTAGACATATGGCAAGGGAACATCTGAAATGTTGACTCACTCTATCAAAATGTCAACATCAGTAAGTAATGAGATTTTTATGAGATTTAATGAGTAACTGTAATATAGTGCAAGATTTTTAAAACATTTTTAAAAAGTCTTCAGACAATTTTGTTAGAATCATCTCAAAAGTTATCTTAACACAGATAGTGATTATGACAGCTGCTCCCTGCATGGGAGGGAACACAACAATGGCACAAAAATTATTCAAGGCCAATTATACTGAATCTGAATCATTGAACATTTTCTCTCTATGAAGAGGGTCTTCAGTTTGTTGCTTTTTCAGCTAACTAACCAACTTCCTGTTTCCTTTCTCACATTTGGCAAATTAATTTTCGGGACAAATCATGTCTGCAGTTTCTAAGGAAACATTAAGGGGCTCAGATTTCTCCCATGTGGGTTACAGGGTGGGTTGATGCAGAAAGGAGTGCTCTGTGAGGTGCTCACCAAGCCCCATCCCACTGTGTGCCCTAATTGACTCCTGTATGTCCAACCATGGCGTCGTATAAGATACAGCCAGTATTTGTAGTCCTCACCTGAGAACGTCACTTGTTTGTTCTGTTATCATGAGATTTTTTTGTTAACTGGAAGTGCTAGGCTGACCTTGTTGTTGCTGCTTCTTTGATATTTCTACTAGTACCTTGTTTGTACCAGTAGTTAAATAATGGAAGAGGAGTTTTTGGAAATGGTGGACATTTCATTCAGTTGGTGACATAAATGGGGGCTGTGAACAAGTCTACTTTCAGAACTTCCAAAATGTTTTGATCCTGCTAAGATACAAAATACCTGATTATATTTTATTAACTTAGTAGATAGAGTATGGCTTTCAAGTGAGACTGACCTGGGTTCAAATCTCAACTTCACCACTTAGTAATTGCACGACCTTGGGAAAGTTATTTAACCTCCTGGTCAGTTTGTTCATTCATTTGTTCATTCTTTTTTCTTTCCTTCCAGAATAAAAAAATTAGAAAAGTATAAGGAAAAAGAGAATAATTTCCCATGTTCTTACTACCCAGAATTATCTACTTATATTTACAAGACTATATTTGCCTTTAGTTGTTTTTTTCCTATGCCTAGCAAAAAATTACCCTGTTGATATATGCATAGACTCCCCTTTTGCTTCTTGTTTCTTGGGAAATAATATATACTTTGTTGGGCTAAACAAGATAAAATAAAGCATGCTTCTCAGTGTCTGATCCACAGTAAACAATTGGTACATGGCAGTAGTTGTTATTATTGTTAATCCTCCTTCTATATTTGTGCATTTCCATTGGAAAATATAGTCCTGGTAAATCAACAAACTCATAAAAACAATTGTTTTTGGACAAGCTATTTCTCCTTCTACGATATATTTGTAAGCCACAACTGGAAGAATTGGTGTTAATATATCTAGGAATGTAGAATACCTTGTAAAACCTATTTATATTGCAAATAATGAGAATGTATTCAAGACCAGACCTTTTTCATAAATGATGGACTGCACTTGGTAAACTTTAAAAAAAATGGCTGAACCAAATTTTAGAAAATTACATGCATTATTTAAAAAGCTATGATGTTGGCGGAATAGAGCAATCGAGAAGAAAATTGCTTACCTAAACTCTGCTCTGAGAGATGGATTTTTCTTTTTGGCTTGCAGTGATCTTGCAAAGCCAGTGGCTACTGAGTAATTAATGCTGAGGCTTTATTAATTTATGAAGAGCAGGAAAGTGTTGGCTTGTCTACATTGTAGCTCATTCTTCTCAAGTAACATGTTAAAAAAATCAAGATGATGAAATATGGGAGCAATTTGTCAATTTAAACAAACATTCTTTTTATGGGCTTCCTGGAGTGATCTTGCATTAAATTTCTAGGTCAAATTGGGTGGTAACAAAATTAAAGAGCAAAGAAGCTTGGGTGACCTGGTGGCATTGTTGGTAATCTATGACAAATGTTGTAAGGTAGGTTTAAATGTCCTTAAAAATATTGTAGGGTTGGACATGGTGGTTCAGGTCTGTAATCCCAGCACTTTGGGAGGCTGAAGTGGGCAGATCACTGGAGCCCAGGAATTTGAGACTAGCCTGGCCAACATGGTGAAACCCCGTCTCTACTAAAAATACAAAAACTAGCCGGGAGTGGTGATGCATGCCTGTAGTCCCAGCTACTTGGGAGGCTGAAGCAGGAGAATTGCTTGAACCTGGGAGGTAGAGGTTGCAGTGAGCCGAGATCGCGCCACTGCACTCCAGCCTGAGTGACAGAGCAAGAGTCCATCTCAAAAACAACAACAATGATAACAACAACAACAACAACAACAACAACAGAAAACCCCTATGAATTAGGCACTTTTGCTGTCCCATTTTCTGGGTGAGCAAACTGAGACAATGAACTTACCCAAGTTTTCATAGCCACTGACTGTGGGAGCCAGGTTTCAAATCCAGGCAGCTGTACATTTTAGCTACTATTCTATGCTGCCATTATATTCTGCCATTATATCTAGAATTTCAAGAGCACTTTCACCTGATGAGTAGAGCAAACATGTGACATTTGAGCATCACATATTTTGGAAACTTGTCAGGGAGACTAAGAATAGTGTTGGAATGTTTTATTACATGGTGTAAATCTTAGTCAAAATAACCATTTGTAAATACATCTACTAATTTCTCTTGTAGTTGGATAAAAAGTCCTTTTCTAATGAGTGGGATGGTATGGCTTCCTTCTTGACATGATGAGCTCGTGACTTTCTGTCTTTTTAAAGTTCATGCTGACTGTCAAATGTGTACAGAGCCCCATGCTAGCTGCAGGCAGGGGAGGAGAGAGATACAACAATGAGTAAGACTTAGTTCCTGTGTTCACAGGAGTTTATGATGTATTGAGAGGAAAGAGACTGCCTATGAATAATACAAGGGCGTGGATGAATCAGGTGTGGGAGTGTGGAGTAGTGTACCATCTGGAATACAGGTGTTAAAGAAGGTACTTTTTTTTTTTTTTGAGATAGGGTCTGGCTCTGTCACCCAGGCTGGAGTGAGGTGGTGTGATCTTGGCCCACTGCAACTTCCACCTCCTGGGTTCAAGTGATAGTCGTGCCTCAGCCACCTGAGTGCCTGGGATTACAGGCGAGTGCTACCACGCCTGGCTAACTTTAGTATTTCTAGTAGAGATGGGGTTGTGCCATGTTGGCTAGGCTGATCTTAAACTCCTGGTCTCAAGTGATCTACCTGCCTCAGCCTCCCAAAGTACTGAGATTACAGGTATGAGCCACCATGCCTGGCCAGGAGGGTACCATTTCTAAATGTCCAATCAGCAGGATCCCAATCTGATGTTCTTCATGTGTCACAGATAAAATTAAAAAAAATATTTACTGAGAGCCTAGTTTGTGTCAGGTCATGCGCTAAAAAACTGTTTTGAATTTTTAAAAAACACACCGTGGGTACTTAGTTTTCAAGTATCAGGAAGGTTTAAAATGTAGTGAAACTAGAGGTAATTTTTTAAAAAGATAGAATGTGGCCTCCTGAGGAGCCTGCATATCTGATTGATGCTGGCACTGGGCCATACTGATGCACTGCCAAGTGACACTCTGTTGTAAGCACGGACTAAAGATGGTGGTAATTAACAGTGCTGGCGCTGCTATATTAAGTACGTGAGTATAATAGGCCACGCTTATGCTGTTTCTAAAAGAGAAGGAGAACATAGAAAGTGTACTTATTAAGAGCTGTCTGCTTTCTTAGGAGTTTTTCTCTACTACCAAAACTTGAGATTGACTTTCAAAAACAAGACATAAATTTGACCATTACCAGGGCCCACTATTACTGGTGGATTCTTATATATTTATGATGGTGAAGATTAAAGTGAATGTAAATCACCAGATATGCTGCCTTTTGAAATGCTGAGGCGTATAGTGACTCACATACCGTTAAATTCCTCTTATCCCCGAATATCTGTCACCTGTGTAATTCAGGAGACATGTACCTTCCTTTTCATGTAGATGCTGATGTGATTTGAAATCCCTTTACGTTCACTCCTCTATAATTCAACCACAGCTGAATGTTCTGTTAACCTTTATCTTTAGAACACAGTAAGGGAAAACATTTGATTAATTCTGTTAAATGTTTCTTTTGAGTAAATTTTTTAGTATTGACTTTTGAAATATGATGCCAGTTCTCTTTACACAGATCTTAGTTTTACTCGTGGGAGTTAACCTGCTTAGTATGACTTGTTGGCTCACATTTTTTTCTTTCTTGTTCTCTGAACTGCCTTGAACATACGTTTCATTTGAAGAAATAAAATTCCCAGCTACTTTATGGTGTTTCTAGAAAAAGCAATAACAGAAAAGCATATGTGAAAGCAGGAATTATGAAGTTTAGCTATTAAAAAAGATGTTTTCAAAGGGAGGTTCTGTGAAGAATCCTGAGTCTCTGCTTTCATTTTTAAAATTAAACATTAAATTTATCGCAAAGTAAGACTACTGTAGCAGCACCTCATTGCATTGGAATATGACAAATGTATCCGTAGAGAAATCATAAGGAAATGAATTCATGAAAAAACTCATAAAGCATTTAGTATTATATGCATATATACAGTCATGCATAAATATATTTTTTAAACTTTCATATTTCAGATGATGACTTGGGTTCAGCTTTATTACATGAACTTCTAATACTTGTCCTGGACTCTTAAACAATGAGAGTAATGTAAAGATAATGTAAGATTCTTTTTTTTTTTTCTTTTTTGAGACAGAGTCTTACTCTGTCACCAAGACTGCAGTATGGTGACGTGATCACGGCTCACTGCAGCCTCGACCTCCTGGGCTCAGGTGATCCTCCCAAGTAGATGGTACTGTAGCCATATGCCACCATGCCTGGCCAATTTTTTTGGTAGATTTTGTAGAGACAGCGTTTTGTCATGTTGCTGAGGTTAAGATTAGTAATAAATACATGAAAATTTGATTTGTTCAGAATACTCTTTTTTTTTTTTGAGATGAAGTCTCGCTCTCATGCCCAGGCTGGAGTGCAGCAGTGCTATCTTGGCTCGCTGCAACCTCCATCTCCCGGTTCAAGTGATTCCTGTGCCTCAGCCTCCCAAGTAGTAGGGATTATAGGCATGCACCACCACGCCGGGCTAATTTTTGTATTTTTAGTAGAGATGGGGGTTCACTATGTTGGCCAGGCTGGTCACGAACTGCTGACCTCAGGTGATCTGCCTGCCTTGGCCTCCCAAAGTGCTGGGATTACAGGCGTGAGCCCCGGCATCTGGGCCCAGAATACTCTTTTTAAGTCCAGAGAGTGTAATACCTTGTAGAAATATTCTTAATGAGGACTGACAGCAAAAGGATTTCTTTGTTTAAATTTCAGTTTATCTGAAAACACAGCAACTCAAACTGTATTGTCCAAGCATTGCCATCGGCCAACATTTATACTGGATTGAGGAATTCTAATAGAGTAATAAGACTGTCTGAATATCAGTTAAATTGGTCTCAGAGAATTCTAGGGTTGGAAGCTGCTCTACTTGTATTGCTAGTCCAGCCTTACCTCATTTTAAATGTCCTTTCACAGTATCCCTGACTGCTGGGCTTGCAGCCTTTGCCTGAGGACTCCAAAGGAGAGGACATTTATGATCTCCTGAGGCTGGATGTTATATTACAGTCACAGCATTCTTTTTTTCCTTTCTTTTCTCTTTCTCTTTCTCTTCTCTCCTCTCCTCTCCTCTTTTCTTTTCTCTTTTATTTTCCCCTCCCCCTCTCCCTCCCTTCCTTCATTCCTTCCTTCCTTTGTTTCTTCTTTCTTTCTTTTCTCAGGGTGTTGGTCTGTACCAAGGCTGGAGTACAGTAGTGTGATCAGGGCACACTGCAACCTTGAAATCATAGGCTCTCAAGTGATCCTCCTGCCTCAGTCCCCCGAGTAGCTGGGACTACAGGTGTAAGCCACCATGCCCAGCACAGCATTCTGAAATTTTGCTGACATCTGTCTCACCACAGCTCCCACTTAGCAGTTCTAACTTAGCCCTTTGGAGCAAACACAAAACTAATTTCACAATTTCTACCAAGTGAGTGAGGGCACCAGAGGAGTATGAGGCGGGGACCTCAGTGGGGTATCCTGGCCAGTCAGACTCACCCTGTGGGTCAGGTCTGGGTCCTGTGCTGGACAGACCTCTGGGATGACTGCTCACAGCACCATTTTGGCCTCTAGTACAGCAACAACAAACACTAATCAAAGGACAGTATTGAGCTCCTGCTTTGTGCCGTGACTTTCATTATGTCATTTAATTCTCACCGTTAACTCAAATATCATTCATTCTAAAGATGAGGAAACTGAAACCCAGACATTAAATAACTTGCCCAAGGACATAGAGGGAGCAAGTACTGGCATGAGAATTCTAACCTTTGTCTGCCGCATTGCCTCCTGGAGGGTCTCACCTGTGTCCCGTCACACGTCTCCTCATCGTCCCACACATTCTACATTATTTCTTCTGAATGAACTCAGCCTGGAGAGCGAAGGCTTCCAGACCTGTCAAGCCAACATTATTGTTAATTCTTTTTTTTTAGACAGAGTCATGCTCTGTCGTCCATGCTGGAGTGCAGTGGCCGGATCTCAGCTCACTGCAAGCTCTGCCTCCCGGGTTCACACCATTTTCCTGCCTCAGTCTCCCGAGTAGCTGGGACTACAGGCGCCCGCAACCTCGCCCGGCTAGTTTTTTGTATTTTTTTTAGTAGAGATGGGGTTTCACGGTGTTAGCCAGGATGGTCTCGATCTCCTGACCTCGTGATCTGCCTGTCTCGGCCTCCCAAAGTGCTGGGATTACAGGCTTGAGCCACCGCACCCGGCCATTATTGTTAATTCTAATCTCTCTCCTGTTCCCGGTACTTCTCTCTTCTCATCACCAAAATTAAGCATATTACATTCAAGGGCATCACCCTTCTCCTGTCTAGAGATACATTTCTAAGTCAAACAAATCTACCTCAATAGATATGAGAAACTTCTCCTTTAATACCTCTCCTCAACGGGGTCAAAAGAATCTTAGGGCCTGGCACATGGCTCATGGCTGTAATCCCAGCACTTTGGGAGGCCCAGGTGGGTGCATCATTTGAGGTCAAGAGTTAGAGACCAGCCTGGCTAACATAGTGAAACCCCATCTCTACTAAAAATACAAAAATTAGCCAGGCGTGGTGGTGTGCACCTGTAATCCTAGCTACTCAAGATGGTGAGACACGAGAATCACTTGAACCCAGGAGGTGGAGGTTGCAGTGAGCCAAGATCTCACTACTGTACTCCAGCCTGGGCAACAGAGCGAGACTCTGTCAGAAAACAAACAAACAAACAAAGAAACAAACAAACAGAATCTTAGAATGGCATGGTGTAAGGTTGGGGAATCCCAGATAAATGGTTCGTCATGACCAGGTTAAACAGTTATTTCATCTTCTGCAGTGATGAGTGTGAATCTTCCAGTTGTATTCCTGATGTGGAACTAAAGAACTGAATACCACAGCTGTAAGAAGAGCGTACATGAACTTTGTCCTTGGCCTGTTTTCAGGTGAAATGTAATAGCTCATTGAAATGGAGCTCTGGGAAAACATTGCAACATATTTAATACTTAAGATGTAGCAAGAATGGTATCTCTCCTGTTATTCACATAGTATTTTAAAGGACCTTTCACATAGGCCTTGTCCTTGTCACTCTTTTTCTTTTTTTTTTTTGAGACAGAGCCTCGCGCTGTCACCAGGCTGGAATGTAGTGGCGCAATTCTGGCTCGCTGCAACCTCTGCCTCCCTGGTTCAAGCAATTCTCCTGCTTCAGACTCCCAAGTAGCTGGGATTACAGGCATGTGCGACCACCCCAGGCTAATATTTGTATTTTTAGTAGAGACGGGGTTTCACCATGTTGGCCAGGATGATCTTGATCTCCTGACCTCGTGATCTGCCTGTCTTGGACTCCCAAAGTGCTGGGATTACAGGCGTGAGCCACCATGCTCTGCCAACTGTAAACTCTTTGAGGGTAGAGTACGTACTGTGTTCATAATTGTGTCTCATAGTTCTTAGTACAGTGCCTTTCCCACAGCATCTGATTAATGATTTTTTCATGAATAAATGAATGAATAAAAGAAATAAAAGGATGTCTTTATATGATCAATATCAATCTAGCTCAAGTAGTAGTGAGTCAGTTTCAGTCATTTTGAAGCAAGAAAATACTTAACAGGAAATACCAGGACAAGAAGAAGAATATGATGATTTCTAAAATCTTTGGTTAGTTGTGCATCTGAGGTTACATGGATCTGGCAGCAGAGTTTTAAGTACATTTCCATATGACATTCTGAGTGTGATTTGATTTTGGAATTTTAAATCCTCTCTGTTCCATGCTTGACAGAGTTCTTTCTCTAAAATTAACAAAATACAAAAGCTACACCTGATTGTCTTAAAGGATGCCTGTATTTAAATAGAGAAATTATTTTTATGGCTAAGATAAGAAAATCATATAAATAGAAAATGTCCCATGTAGGTAATGTGATCTGTCAAATAATTTTACAGTTTTTTTCTTCCCCCTCAGTTTCCTCCTGCTGCCCTGCCCCTGCATCTCTGTCATGAGGGAGAAACTGTTACAATGCTCACAGTGTGTGGACTCTGTCTTGGATAATGAGTTCAAGGAACTACATTTTTTTTTTTTTTTTTTTGAGATGGAGTCTTGCTCTGTCACCCAGGCTGCAGTGCAATGGCATGATCTCGGCTCACTGCAAGCTCTGCCTCCCAGGTTTAAGCAATTCTCCTGCCTCAGCCTCCCAAGTAGCTGGGATTACAGATGTGTGCCGCCACACCCAGCTAATTTTTGAATTTTTAGTAGAGACAGTGTTTCACCATGTTGGCCAGGCTGGTCAGTCTCCTGAAGTGCTGAGATTATAGGCGTGAGCCACTGCACTCGGCCTTGAAGGAACTACTTGTTAAGTCCCTACTTTTAGTAGGTCTGAGGAAAGTGTTAACTTCTTATGGAAGTGGTCACAGATCTTGTCTGTTTAGGAGACACCACTTTCACTATTCAGGTGCCGTTCACACATGTTCAAAAATTGTGGGATGAGGAGAGAGGAGGAAGATTGGTTTTTATGCCACCAGACCCCCACTCTTTTTATTATCACAGGTGCAAAATGTCCCCATCTCCTGCCCAATGGGAGACACCACTAGATCTGGTGGTCTGATGAGATCTCCTCTGATGCTCAGCTTGTGTGCTCATCAGCACCTGTCAGGGAACTCCACAGCTGTACAGATGAGTTCCAGGCCTACTTCCCCAGAGCAGGGTGGCTCCCTGTGGGCTCTCTCTCCTCACAGCAGGCTTCCAGGGCCTTTTCTCTTGGTAATTGTCAGTTCCTGAAGATAAGCACGTAGGCCCTTTTTACTTTTAGACTTTACTGTTAAACAAAAAATAGCAGCATTAGGAAATCACAAGCCTCAGACCCACTTCCCATTCTGGAAGCCCCTTAGGATGTAGTTTTTAATTCCTTGTGTTGGGCTTTCTTTTCTTCCTGACTTCTTCCCCCTTCTCCCATTAAAGGAAAAATTCGCTCTCAAGGAAACCTCATTCCCAGAACGTAGGCCTGAAGATGCAGGGTATGGCGAATGGTCCATACTTTTTTGTTTCAGCCTGGGAGCTTACATCTATGGGGGATGTCCTCAGGTTATTAGCTCTGAGACATTTGGGGGCATTTCCTCAAAGCTTTCATTTTCTTTAGCAATCCAAATAACATTATCTCATCCAGTGTGAAGTGTTCATTGAGCCTTCCTTCCCCTAAATTCAGCATAAGTCATAACCATTCTAGACTGTGACAGTGTATAATTTGCCCAAATGTGAATTCACTATTATTTGATTGGTAAAAATCGCTTGATTAGTAAAGAATGATGGTAAATTGGCCTGGCTCCTGAGATTCTCTGGCAAAGTCCATGCTGGCTTGAGTTCTCTGTAAGTTGACTTTAGATGACATCTTTCACGTTTGGAAAACTATTCCGGACATGAAATAAGAAACTGTGAGTCACACAATCAACATAATACTAAGCTTGGGCCATGGCTGCTTTTAGAGTATTGTGTTTTAGTGCTCATTTAATTACCTGTTTGCTATGAAAGTTGGCAGTCCTGACTTTCATCTTCAATGTAAACAAAATAATACTGTCTAATTCCTTTGCTACTTATTGCCATCATAGCAGAAACTCACAAATTTTATTTTAAAAACAGTTAGATTTTCCTCATAATAGATCTAAAAGAGGTGAAATTGAATGTTCCTTTTGCAAGCAAACAAGCTTCTGTCACTACTAGTAAGAAAAGTATTATAACTAAAGAAGAATCTAAAGAGAGGTTTTTTATCAGTCATGACACTTGGGTGAGTTGACAGCCTAGAGTCTAGATATCAGCTTTGGCAGTCTGGAGATTTGGTATCTTCAGGTTACTGACTGCTGAGTGAACTCAGGGGTATTGACTGCTATTAACTGGTCAGTATATTCTCTGTAGTGCAGCAGAGTCTATATGGGAAATCAAATGACAATCCAAAGTTTGCTTGGTGAGCATGATGTCACAGCCAAAGGGAGTTGGATGGTCTGAGTGGCATGTGTCACAGCCCCAGGGGCAGAATGTCCTCCTCTCCACTCCAGAGACAGTGTGGTAGAGCAGAGCTGATTGCTTGTCCTCTTGGCTTGCCTAGTGATGGAAACTGAGCATGAATAGCCTCTCTCGTTAAAATTGAACACAAAACCCTTTAAGGTTTGAGCATGTGAGAGGTCTGGAAGACGAGACTGTGCATACAGTTACCAACTTGTCCTCCTGGATTTTCTGTCTCCTGCCAGTTCCTTCTCTTTGACTTTGGGTATTCATCACCATCTTCAGCCCCAGGATATATTGTACCCTCTAAAACACTGGTCAAAGGGAAGCATCAGACCTCTTCCTATGGTTCTCAGTACAGCTGAGATAGGCTGCAACAACCAATGAGTGTCTTATTAAAATTAATAGAAAGCTGAAGGATACAAACATGTACCAAAACTGTAAAAAGTTGATGGTTGATGGAGAATAAATTTCTGTACCGGAGCTCGCAGCAAAAGGTTGGGAAATCTAAGCCAAGCAATTAGTCATGACCAGGTTAAACAATGACTTCATTTTCTAAAGTGATGCCTTTTCAAAGAGTACTGCCCTTTTGAAAGCATCTTTACCTCTGCCAGGCAGCTACAACTGAATAGCTTGCATGTCCTTTATTAGCCTGCTTTACTTTTGCAGATGGCTCATCTCATTTTTAACAGATTCTTATACAGCTCATTCTTAGGGTTGCACCATTTCTCACATTGTCCTCAAATTCTGAGAAGAGTCATAAGAATGCCTTCTTTTTCTGGCTTGTTTAGGCTATCTTTATGAAGGCATTTAAAGATATTCAATATTGTTTACAATCAATAGCAGCATTTTTTTTTCTTTTGATACAGGGTCTTGCTCTGTCACCCAGGCTGGAGTGCAGTGGCCCATCATAGCTAACTGTAACCTTGAATTCCTGGGTTCAAGCGATCCTCCTGCCTCAGCCTCTCAAGTAGCTAGGACTACAGGCACACACTACCACACCTGGCTAAATTATTTTATTTTTGCAGAAACAGGGTCTTGCTATTTTGCCCAGACTTGTCTTGAACTACTGGCCTCAAGTGATTGTCCCACCTTGGCCTCCCAAATCACTGGGATCAGACCTGAGCCTAACCCAGCAATTTTGTTTTTGTTTTTATGTCTGAGGCAGGGTCTCACTGTTACCCAGGCTGGAGTGCAGTGGTGTGATAATGGCTCATTGCAGCCTTGACCTCCCTGGCCTCAGGTGATCCTCCCACTTCAGCCCCCTGAGTAGCTGGGACTACCGGTGTGTGCCATCATGCCCAGCTAATTTTTGTAGCTTTTTTTTTTTTTGGTAGAGATGGGGTTTCGCCATGTTGTCCAGGCTAAGCCATTGTTTTTCAAGTTCAAATTGTTTCATTTTTGGCCAATAGGAAGGAGCCTGTTTATGTGAGTCTTGTGTCCTTTTGACTTGACCCCATTAATTGTGAAACATTTCCTGTCTTTTTGAGGTCATCAAAATGTTTCAGGGTCATCTTGTACTTTTTCTGACCCAAACCTGGAATCAGTGGGGAATGGTTTTTAGAGACCATAACCAGGGTGCTGGGAGTGTTCATTGCTGCTGAGTTGTCCTTACTTCTAAACCTAGTCAATGGCTGTATATATTTTTTGGAAAAGAAAAAAAAATGAGTTCATACTAGTGTTTCCCATGTAAATATATTATTGTAATATTTTAAAGAAAACTTAATTACTTTGGTTGTACACTTATATTTTCTGTTACCCTGAAAATATCTTGGCTCCATTTGATATTAGCATAATTATTTATTTGCTTTATCCTGTAGTTGATTTAAGAATTTAAGAAATATGAATATTATTAATAAGAATACTACTGAATGAAATGTAAAATTTCTTTGCAGTTTTATTTGCTCTAGGAATATGTACCACTGTCCACTGTTGATGTACAGTCATAGTATTGTGTTCTATGTCAACTTAAGAGAGAGAATTTTTTTTTTCTGTGTTCTTATGCTATCAGTGGGATAGTCCATTAGATTGATTTGTTTCCATTAATTTTCAATTGTTAGAGTTTTCTTTTACAATTTAAAAATACTTTATTCATTTATAGTCAGGTACTAGGTCTGTTGCTCAGGCTAGAATGCAGGGGTGCAGTCATAGCTCACCGCAGCTTTGAACTCCTGGTTTCAAGCCATCCTCCTGCCTTGACTTCCCAAAGTGCTAGGATTACAGGTGTGAGCCACTGTAACTGGACTATTTTATGTATTTGCAAACTTTGTTTTTATTTTTATGTTTTTTTAAGAGATGGGAGTCTTGCTGTGTTGCCCAAGCTGGCCTTAAACTCTTGGGCCTAAGCAATCTTCCCACCTCAGCCTGCCAAGTAGCTGGGACTATAGGCATGCTGCTCCATCATCCTGGTTTTTTTAAAAAAATTTAATTTGTTAATATTATTCCAGAGCCGAAACTACAGAAGGCACATCAAGAGAGGACTCAGTTTTCTGTTCTTGTCTCCTCCACAATGTTCCTTCTCCCATACAAGTTTTGTAATTTGTTTTTTGGTTTATCCATCTAATGTTTCTTTTTATAAATATTAGCAAACGCAAATACCTTTATATCTCCCCCCCTACACCCTTTCTTTCATCCATTTTAATGGTAAATATTCCATTGGTGAATATTACCGTTTGAGAATGACTTTTTTTTTTTTTTTTTTTTTTTTTAAACCATAATGATGGGCAGTAGTTCAGAACTACTGAAGTCTGGCTGGAGAGATGAGGAACTATTACTTTTTAATACTGCTTGAAATGGGAACACTTTTTTTCTGGAAGCCCATTTTTCTAAAAGAAACAATCATGTTTTTTCTTCATTTTCTCCGCGCCTCTAATCTGCCAGGAAATAATTCAGCGCATTTCGGGCTGAAGCATGTGCCTCGCCGCCTGTGGTTGGGTCACCGTCCCTTCTGAGGCTGCTCGGAGGAGGGAGAGGACGCTTGCCCTCGCGGGTGTTCTGCCCCTGAGACTGACGCTCCTTGGTGCTCTCTCTGTTCCCTCCCAGATCTTGGGAGAAGCGCGGACATCTCTGTTTCTGCTTTTGGTCCCCGAATGCAGTTGCTCGCCCACCGGCTCCCTGCCTCTGGCGCTCCTGGGCGCGGGGGAGCTGGGGCCGCCCCGCCTGCGCACGGCGGTGCCGGGATTGGGGGCGGGCGCGCCGCCTCCGTCTCCCGCGTGCTCGCTCTCTCGCTTTCTCGCTCACTCGCTCCCGCCCTCCCCGCCTTGAGCGATCTCCTGCCTCAGCCTTGCAGGCTCCGCACTGCAGATGCCCGCGGCTTCCCTGTGCTCGGCGGCTCCCGCGGTGCCCCGCAAGTCCCCGTGACCCTCCAGCACTGGCCGTGCCCTCCCTGCTCCCAAGGGTCTGTCAGCCGCAGACACTCACCCAGCTCGGCGAGCGCAGCCGCTCAGCCGGTGAGGCAGCGGGGACTGAGACGGACGGTGGCCGCGCCAGAGCCTAGGGCGCTCCCGGATGCGGCAGGACAAGCTGACCGGGTCTCTGAGGCGCGGGGGGAGATGCCTGAAGCGGCAGGGCGGCGGCGTGGGCACGATACTGAGCAATGTGCTCAAGAAGCGCAGCTGCATTTCCCGGACCGCGCCCCGGCTGCTCTGCACCCTGGAGCCGGGTGAGGACCCAGGGCTGCAGATGGGGCGCTGGAAAGTAGCGCTGGGGCTGCCCGCGCTTCTGTCTTAGCCTGACTCCGTCTAGGCCGGGGAGCGCCGGGGAGAGTCCGCTTGCCACCCGGTGCTGGGCACTGCGTTGGCACCTGCAGGGCGCAATCGGTCTGGAAGGGCAGAGGGCAGATGGGGGCCTGGGCGGGGCAGCGGCCCCCCCAGGCACGGAGAACCCGCTGTTTCCACCCACTGCCCGCGGACCCCCACCCTGCGGCCTATGCGCTCGGCCTTCTCCTCGTGGCGGGGAAGTGCGGGTGGCTGCCCGGCCATCGGAGGCCGCACCACCTATTGTGTTCCAGGCTCTCAGGAAGTCAGACCTTGCGAGAGGTGGGGGCGGAGAAGACGCACAGGTTTGACACTGGAGGTCGGAGGGGGAAGGCAGTGACTGCAAAGGCAAAATTGGGTGTTATTTTCCCAAGCGTCTCTTCAGCGTGAGTGCCGGGGTCAGCTTGAACCGGAGCCTGTAATTTGTGAGTGAGGGTGGGGAGCAGCAGGAGATCCTTTTCATAGGTGAGGTCCGGGAACAAGCCTGGCCGTGCTAGGCAAGGCCCTTCCTGCCGTCAGCCTGTGTTTACCCATTCCTGCTTCTCCAGGCTGCATAACTCTGCGTCTGCTCTGTCACCAGGCATCCCTCCCCGGGATTTTAAGAGCCCAGCCCTAGCGCGGGCTCCTGGGCACGGAGGTTTCTGGCAAGGAGTGGCCGCAGAGGGAGTTGGCTGTACTCTCACTGGTGCTTGGCGCTCACCTGTTCCCTGGAGTGGCACCGGCTGGGCTCCAGACGGGTTCGCGGTCTTTGGTCCCCACCCCCCAGCGCCTTGGGGACCTGCTGTAGTGCCGCAGAAGAATCCAGGCGCCGAGTCCCAAAGGGTGGGATGCGGCTCTGCCTTTCCCAACCTCGTGGTTTCTTTGTTTTTCTCCCCTAGGAAGTGTCTAGTTGCAGAGGCTGTAGTCTTTCTTCACCATCTTCCTTTACCTCTTTTTTTTTTTTTGAATCTCCTTCCCACGTTAAAAGTAAATGTTTTGTATTTCTGAATCCGGAATAGCCGTGATTATCAGATGAAACATAAACCTTTTCTCTGCCTGTATTCTGTTAGAAGAAAAGGCGGGGGGGGGGGGGGGGGGGGGGGGGGGGGGGGGGGTGAAAGTGACCTGGTTTAAGCTTTTGCATGCAGGCGGCGAATCAATTTCAGTTAAATCCTCTTGCTCATTTTTGATCATGAGAGGATAGTTGTGGTTTTGGCCAACTAACCCCTGCTGGGTTTCACTATGGGAAGGCAATCGGCATGATGTCCAGCAGGTGCCCCGGAAAAGTTAGAAGAGCACATTGGTCAGACATAAGGGAATCCTTGTAGTGCGGCAAGAATAAGTCAGCGCGGGACCGAATTTCCTGGTCTTTGTTATCAAGCCAACGTCAGGAATATACGCTCCTCCGTTCAGCACCTCACGTCTGGACAGCACCCTCACTTCTAGGTCTTGTTTCAACTTGCCTTAAAGTGTGCGCTGGGCTGGAAACACTCCTGTGGCCATTGTATCACTGTTCTACGTTTGGGCAAGACTTCGTTTAAACCACCTCAGAGAGAGGCAGATCCATGGGGTACTTAATATTCCTTCGGAGAAAAAAAAAACGTATCTGTCCAGACAGAGTATGGTTATGACCCTGAAGCTTTAAAAAGAAATATCAAGGCATAGATTGGATGCCTGGGATTCTCTGTCACAGCTTACTTTGGAAACCTAGGACCCGACTCATGCATTTACAGTGCTCTTCCAGGGTTCCAAGAAGAACACCTACATACTGTCATGGGCTTGCGAAAATCAGCTACATCTCTTTCCAGCTTCTTGACTTCACGTATACATATTTTTAAAAAGACCAGTCTGCTTGATTACTTACTATTATTTCATAAATTCCGAAGATTGTTCCTATTCATACCAACCTCTAAGAAGTGGAAGTTGTGGAGAAGTTTTCAGTACACCTAATCTGCTATCAACAATCTTAGAAACAAAAATGCCATCATTTGATTTTTGCAATTTGTAAAATTTAATGTTATTGATAATATTTGGCATTTCTTGGGCCTTGAACTTTTGAGCAATAATTCCTTTAAAAAGTGGGGCTGGGTGCAGTGGCTCATGCCTGTAATCCTAGCACTTTAGGAGGCAGAGGCAGGTGGATCACTTGAGGTCAGGAGTTTCAGACCACCCTGACCAACATGACGAAACCCTCTTCTACAAAAAATACAAAAATAAGCTGTGCGGGGTGGCACGTGCCTATAATCCCAGCTATTCGGGATGCTGAGATGGGAGGATTGCTTGAGTCCAGGAGTCCAAGGCTGCATTGTGCTATGACTGTGCCTATGAATAGCCACTATACTTCAGCCTGGGTGATACATTGAGACTCTGTCTCTTAAAAAGAAGAAAAGGAATTGAGACTGAGATAGGTTAGATAAATTGTTTCAGTCTAGGAACCAAGTCGAATGGAGGACTGTGTGACTCCAAGCTTGCCGTAACATTTTTTTGTGTTTGTTTTTGTGGTACTCCAGGCATCTATGTAAACCACCATCATATGTAGTAAGGCACATTCTATTGCTGTAGGATATTTTCCTATTTTAAGAATCAATATGCTTACCTTTTAGCAAAATTGACTAAAATTTAGTAAAGATACATACTTTAAAAAAATTTGTGATGATTCAGCAGAATCAAGCTTTTACTTGTATTTTTGATATAACTTGTTATAGTCTCCAAAAATAACATCTATTATGTATTTTTCTTTCAGGAGTTGATACTAAGTTGAAATTCACTCTTGAGCCATCTTTAGGTCAAAATGGTTTTCAGCAGGTAACTTTGGTTTTGAAAAGACTCTTCTTTTGGGGGTACCAACAGGGCAGGCACATTGAGATATATTCTCAAAGTGGAAATAATGTATTCTTTGATATGAATGTGAAGACTAGTCACTTCAAAAATATTTTGGGTAAAGTAGCCTTTGAGCTACAAGTGACCTGGGTTTATATTTGCAATGACAAATTTTGCACTTTCTATTAATGGTACATGTGTGAAAAAAATTTAGAGTGAATAAATTTCACACCTGTACCATAATGTCTATTATTCTGAACCTCATAACATATATTTTGGCTTATTAACCAGAGCTTCCCAGCCATTCTGTGTGTACTGCAAAGGGGTCACAGATGTGTTAAGGGTGCCCAAGGGATGGGACGTGGCACAGTAATAGCCATGGACTGATCAATTCTGTCTGAAAGAAGCTTTGACTGTTTACCCCATTGTGCTGTGCAAATTTCAATGCATTCTATGAATGTCAAGATGGGAAAAAGATTGAAAAGTGCTTGTCTAGGTCACTGTGATCACCTCCTGGGATTTCTTCTTTGTTCCTAGTGGTACGATGCTCTCAAGGCAGTTGCCAGGCTATCCACAGGAATACCAAAGGAATGGAGGAGAAAGGTAAGGGGGACTCATAGAGCTAGAATACAGAAGGATCATCTCTGCCCTTCTTTAAAGCCTCTGGAATGTCAAAAAATATATTCTAGGTTTAGTTACTTGAAAACCTGTCTTGATTATTCATTCATGCAATAAATAATTATTGATTATTCTGTGCCAAGTAATGTTCTAGGTACTAGGGATAGAGCAGTGGAAAAAAACAGACCAAAGTTTTTTGTCCTTATGGAGCTTACACTGAATAAAATATAAAGTATGTCAGATGGTAATAAGTGCCATGGATAAAAATGTAGAGAGAAATAAAGAGCGTTGAGGAGAAAAGGGGTAAGGAGGTGGAATTTTAAATAGCAAGGTGACATTCAAATAGGCCCCTGAAGGAGGTGAGAAGCCAGCCATGCAACTACCTGGGAGGAGATACTCCAGGCAGAGGGAACAGCCAACGCAAGCACCCTCAGCCCTCAGATGGGAGCATCTCGCATCTGGGTTGTATTCAAGCAAAGATGGGATGGGGCGGGGTGGGGTGGGGCGGGGCTGGGGCACAGTGAACAAAGGGGGAAGAAATAGGAGAGGGGGTCATAGAGAATGTGGTGGGTTGAGGGGGTGGCAGATCATGGAGAATCTGGGAGGCTACCACAGGTCTTGGGCTTTTGCTCCGTGTGAGCTAGGAAGCACTGGGAAGTTTTGAGCAGGGGAGTGACATGATCTGACTTTTATTATGAATGGGCTACTCTGGGTACTGACTTGAGAATATGAGAGACAAGGGCTGAAATAGGGGGACCAGTGGGAGACTTGCAGTAGCTCAGGCAACAGATACATCAGGGTTGTGGTAGTGGAAATGGAGATCCTAGATATATTTCGAAGACTGAGCTCACATGAATTCCTGTTGGATTGAATATAAGATATAAAAGGGATGTCAAAGATGACTTCAAGATTTTGGCCTGAGTGATTGGGAGGTAGAATTACTGTTTACTCAGATGGGAGGAGCAGGTGTGTGTATGTCTGTAGGGTGGATGCTGGAGTAAGTGATTGGTTTTGGATCTGTTAAGGTTGAGATGCCTATTAGATATCTAATTTGAAGGTATCAAGTGAGCATTTGGATATATGCTTCTGAGGTTAGGAGAGAAGTCTGGCCAGATATATGAATCAATGTTTATTCCTGCTAAATCATGTTTAGATACCAAAACTTGAAATACATGCTTAGGATATTGATTTATAAGCCTAATCTTTATATTTCTAGAATTTGAAAATGGAGGGTTCCTCAAAATATTCATAAAAATGACATTATGAAATACAACTTTCAGAAACAGATTTTCTGGATAAAATAATCAAAGGAGTAAAAATATCCAGTGGCTCTTTTTAAAAACTTATTCATTATGGGAGCCCATCTGTCAGTTTTGTGTATGTGTGTGAGAGGGATGGTTTAAAGGCAGAAGCCACTCCATGGTGAAAAAAAGCCCCATTCACCATGAGTGACCAGATGGCTCTTGCTCAAGTATGGAGAGCAATTGAGAGTCAAGTAAAACAAGCTTATGAGATTATACAGGTTATTCAATGAACAGAAATAAAATTTGAAAATCTTCTTGGTTTGTCTTCCTAACAGTATCCGTAATGCCTGGATTGCTGCTTGACACATAGTAGGAACTCAACAAATATTTATTGAAAGAGTAAATGAAAGGCTCTAAATGGTACAAATCAGTAAAGCAAAAATTTCCATGAAGCTCTTGTAGATTTCTACTTATGAGCAAAATCTGGTCTAGGGACACTTCCCATTTTCTTGTTGAATGCAATAACTACTTTCTAATAAAGGTGAAATTATATATTCTACTTTGGCATTCTCCTTTGTCTTTGTAATATTTTAGGTTTGGTTGACCTTGGCAGATCATTATTTGCACAGTATAGCCATTGACTGGGACAAAACCATGCGCTTCACTTTCAATGAAAGGAGTAATCCTGATGATGACTCCATGGGAATTCAGATAGTCAAGGTAATGCCCCTGAACTTGGCCTGTCATCCTAATACAGAAGAAAGACTCTAAGAACCAGTTGCTTTTTGGACAGAGGATCGAATGATCTCTACCTTCTGGTTTGAATGTCTGTATATTTTCTGCCTTCTCATTTCATTGGCTTTTTCATGGGGAACCTTGACAATGTATTGTCTGCATAAATTTAAATGTTACCAGTAAGAAGAAAATGTTTGCGAATGAACTTTCATTCATATTCAACTTATTAATTTTCCTCACACTATAGGAAGGACCCTTTATCATGGGTCAATAATGCTGACTGGATTTTTATATAAAAGTCACTGATTGAAAAAGTTAGTTAAGTATATTTCATATGAGAATCATTTGGTTCTTATTAGGGTCTTTCATAGTTTCTTAACTGCCCATTTCTAAAGACAGGTTCAGAGGTGGGGTCTACTTCCAACCAAATACTTGTGGGTTCAAGCCAGCTGTGTAGGCTGTGGCTTGCTTACCTGGATTATTACAGTTGAACAGAGCCTGGTGCTAAAAGCCAAGGATACTGATTCTGTTTGATCCCAGTATTATCCTCTTACATAAGGCTCTAGAACATGGTTTTTGATTTTATATGAGTACATTACAGTGTGATACTAAGCTGGGGTTTTAAAAGGAAAGTTGTTTCATCCAAATTTTGGCCACCTCAAGATGGCTAATGTTTTGGCATATTTGGAGATTTTTTTAAAGGAGGAAGTACTAACTAAAATCAGCTACTTTCTGTTCTAACTTGGTCTGTTTCAGACAAATGCTAAAAAAGTTATGCAATTTTATATTGTGTACTAAAAAGCCTTTGCATTATTCACATTTAAGCTATATATTTGGAATTTTAGAATATGTTTCACAGAGATGAAGTATCTCATATTTGAAATGTTTCCTTTTTGTCTAACTGGTGAATTAAGGCAATGCACTTTTTGTAACAATCATCTTATTAAGAGGATCTTTTGTTATCTCATTGAAGTGAATCTTATGTCAGTTAATGACTTCAACTCTTGAAAATTATAGTCCCTGCTTAGTAATTAAATTATAGATATTGCCTTCATTAAAGCATAGCAAATATTTCTGTCTTTCTTATGTAAATTCATAAAATAATTTGAATAGAATGATTTTTCTCTCTATAATCACATTTTTTGCTATTTTGATTTCACTCCTTTATGTTATTTAGAGTTTTGATAGCTAAATATTATACTTTATTTATAGAAAGGAAGAATGTTACCCTCAATCATACATGTATTGTGGTGGCTATTGTTTTATCTGAGAAATATTATTAAAACAAATTATCAATTTATATGAAATTATAATGTAATTATTGTTAATTCTGAGCTACTTTTTGTGGTAATTCTGGAAACATTTTAAGTTGAAAACTTGCCTGACTGAAATTCCCTTTGCAAATCTCTCTTAAACAACATATTACACAATATTATGAAAAAGAAAGCTAAAAATGCATTTTGGCTCATATGTATAAAAACATACACATTTTTGAAAAATAAAATTATGATGATAATTTGATTCTGTTTATTGAGTCAAAAAATAAGGTTTTTTTTGGAAATAATATTAGGAGTTGTTTTTGAAAATATTGTTTCCCTTCCATTTTAGGACCTTCACCGCACAGGCTGTAGTTCTTACTGCGGCCAGGAGGCTGAGCAGGACAGGGTTGTGTTGAAGCGGGTGCTACTGGCCTATGCCCGATGGAACAAAACTGTTGGGTATTGCCAAGGCTTTAACATCCTGGCTGCACTAATTCTGGAAGTGATGGAAGGCAATGAAGGGGACGCCCTGAAAGTGAGTAGCAGGCTCTAACAAAGGCAATGGACATTCTTCTGAGAGTGAGAAATTGGAACTATAATCTCTCTTCCTTGATGTCTCATCCTTTTCCAAGGTGTTTGTCACTCCTTTGTAATGACCTATGATAGCATTTCCTCCAGGTTAGAGTAATGTCAAGTGACAGACTTATGTAGCTGCCAACTGTGAGGCAAATGATTATGTGTTTAGTAACATTTATAAGACAACATATTTTAAAGCAAGTTATATATTAATTGTATTGGTTATTCATTGCTATTCAACAAATTAGCTGCTTAAAACAGCAAAGATGTATTATCTTACAGTTTCTTTGCGTCAGAAATCTAGGCATAGCCTAACTGCCTCAAGGACACATCGCTGTGGCGGTTAAACTGTTGGTTGGTGTTGTGATCTCATCTAAAGTCTCATTTGGGGGTGGGCATTGGCTTTCAAGTTCGTTTATGTAGTTGTTGGCAAGATTTAATTCCTCACAGGCTGTTGGACTGAGGCCCCAGTTCCTTGCTGGCTGTTGACTGGAGGCCTTTTATAGTTCCTTGCCATGTGGGCCTCTCCATCTCCCAACCCAGTGGCTGGCACCCCCAAAGTGAGCAAGAGAGTAAAAGATAGTGAGCAAGGCAAAAGAGTTTAAGTTCCAGATTTGTAGCCAAATATCAGAAGTGTCATCCCACTATATTTCCATGTTCTGTTCTTTAGAAGCCAGTCACCAGGTTCAGCTCATAGTCAAGGGGAAGGGCTCATATAAGGGTGTGACTGTGTTGTGTTAGAACTGCCTCCCACACCAGTTATGCTTCATTCTGATTGGATTGCATTATTGGGCTGCTTTACTCTTTCATATTTAGAGCAAGATATGGAGGAGTTGGACTGAGAGTGAGTGTCTGTGGAAGGTGTTTGCATGGAGAAGCATTATGGAATTGACTTACATTAATATCTTTTAATCTTTGATGCCTAGGACCTTTGTTAGTTAAATTTTAAAAATGTGTTAGATGGGGCACTAGTGATTTAAGCTCATTGGTTTGCATGTGAGTCAGTGAGTCACCAGAAATAGAGTGCTTATGAGAAACGAAACATTTTAAATGTGGAGGCTAATGCCTATTTGCTTAAGGCAAAGTGGGGTTACTAATTCATATTTGAACCTTTAAACTGCTCTTGATTGCAATGCTTTGTGATGTATGAGATAGATACTTAGTTCAAGAACCGCCCCCGCCGCAACCCTACTCCCAACAACTTGTGTTTGACTATGGTGAATACCTTATTGATGCTGTCAATCACTGATTAATGTGATGTGGAAAAATTAACAAATGTTCCTCTTGGTTTTATACATATCATGGTGGACTAGTTATAAATCCAGCTTGACATGATCTAAATCTGTGTTCAACCTCTCACTTTTTCCACTGATGTATTTAAGGAAGCAGCTTTGAAGTTACTTGTTCATCACAAAGGCGGGGGTAGGAGAGGGAGGAAGGCAGTGACAAATACATGACTTTAAGATGTTTTTTATTAAGAAGGAATTATGTTTGCTCAGTCTGTCAGCTTTCATCAGTTTTTTTCCAGATGTAATTGGTATAACTATAAAATGGGAATTTTCTTTAGAGCAACTGGAATAAGTGAATCAAGTTAGGGGGTGGGATGGAGATGTCCAGGGAAGGAAGTGTACATCCCAATCAAATTATAAAAGGGCTCAGTAATACTTGAGGAACTAGAAATTAAAAACTCACTTATAAATATGGATTAAAGATGAGAAACTGAATATTTCAGCCCCCACGAAAAAGAGCTCCATGCAATGAGATGATGTCATCATCCTTTAAGGGTGTGTAGATCTTGTGTTTAGACATTTAATATGCAGAGGAAGGCTGGCTTCATGAAGAAACACTTCTGATGTCGAGGAAAATATTGTATGTCTGTTTTTCCAGCATAGACTCTACAAGTCATAATTACTAGGGAAATACATAGTTTATTAGAAATAGGTGAACCATTTTTCCTGCTATTAGCACTTAAGTTTTTACTTAGCAAATCTTTTATTTTTGTTAAAAATTCAGAGCTCTCCCATTATTTAGCCAAATCTTTTTTTTTTTTTGAAGACAGAGTCTTGCTCTGTCACCCAGGCTGGAGTGCAGTGGCATGATCTTGGCTCACTGCAACCTCCGCCTTCCAGGTTCAAGCAATTCTCCTGCCTCAGCCTCCCGAGTAGCTGGGATTACAGGTACACGCCACCACACCGAGTGAATTTTTGTGTTTTTAGTAGAGATGGGGTTTCACCATGTTGGCCAGGCTGGTCTCAAACTCCTGACCTCAGGTGATCCTCCTGCCTCAGCCTCCCAAAGTGCTGGGGTTACAGACGTGAGCCACTGTGCCTGGCTTTTTTTTTTTGGATCTAAGATTTGACCTTGGAAATACAGTGGTGGGTGCTTTGAGTGAGCTGGCTCTATGTCTTCACTTCAGACGTTGAGATGCCTTCAGATAGAGAATTTCACTGTCACAGGAATTAGTATGATAATTGAAGAATTTTTTGTTTTGCTTGTTTTCACGTAATTTTGAGGAATCATAATTTCTCAATAAAAACCAAATATCTTTCTTGGCACTACATATCTTCTCCTTAGATGAAAAATACAACAGTTGTCAGTGTATGACCTTTACGTCTGCATTCATGATCCTGTAAATTCCTCTAATTCTGATCCATAGAGTGCTAGGTTCTGCAAGTGTACTCTGCCGTGCTGAAACTTGCTCTCCTCATCAGCTGCTGCCTCCCAGAACCTCCTCTCCCCGCAAAGACAGAATTTACTCCTTTTCTTGTTGCTGAGCTCCGCTCCTATTTCCAAGATGATGTTACATTTACCTGGTAAATTTTATCCTAACATAAGAAGGCTAAGGCCCAGTGGGTCTGGCCACCTTATAACAAAGGAGAAGGTCCTCCTCGAGAGCATGCCCCTGTCCTACTGACTCGTTCAAAACTATGAGCCTGAAAAGTAGAAATTATAAGCTGAGGAGGAGGGAAAAATGGGCCCTTGGCAGGGCAGGGAGATTTTTTTTGGGCGGGGGTGGGGGGCTGGAAATGGAGTTTTACAGTATCCTGAATGTCAAAATGTGAGATAGCTACTTTTCTACCAACATAGAGCCCGTTATGTATATAGAACCAGTTATGATTTTGTTCTTAATTTTGTTTTCCTGGTGTTTTGGGGAAGGAGCTGGTCTTTTAGGGAGTGGGTCAGATACAGCATGCCAGACCTTTTAAGAATGAAGCTGGCTGAATTAGCACCTGGATACTCTTCAGAGAACTGCAAACAAAGAAAGTGGAGGTAGTGGTTCAATGCTATTATAACTCTGAAAATATCTGACTTCTTCAATTCCACTATACAAATGAGCCTAAACATTGAATGGAAATACATGGTTCCCGGTATTTTTGTTGGTAAGAGTTTGGTGGGAAAGAACCAGGGATTGACTTACAGACCTCATGTGTGTTTGGCTGGGTCATTCTAGAGGTTCTTGACATTTTAGGAAAGGTAATACACGTAGAAAAATGAAAATGAAAATAGCAATTTGAAGAACCTCTATAACAACCTTATGAAAGAAATACAGATTTTGAAAAGTACTATTTGTTAAAACAAAGCATAGTTGCATTTTCCCAGGAAGTGGACAAAAAACCAACATGAGTTGCTCTAATAGCCCAGGTTGATGGTGAGTAAGTCTTGAGAGCTGCTTCAGTGGGGGTGTTTTATGATAGGCCTGCTCTTAGTTTTCATATTGAGGTTGTAAAACTGTGCTGACATCAAGGAGCCAATACTGAGGCTCTGCTGGCTGCTGCACAAGCTTGGGCTTTGTCATTTCTCAGAATGACGCTAAGGGTTGCATAATCACAGCTACTTATGGGCCGAACTCAGGTCTAGCAGCCCATCTAGAAATTTCAGACAGCAGCAGACTTGAGGTCTGAGTTGCTTAGATGATTATGTCACATGCTCCCTAGCCAGGCTGTAGGAGAGCCTTGTAAATCTGGAACATTTGGTACTGATGCATTTAAGGATAGTGTGCTTTGGCTAACAGCGTTTTATCTATCTGAATACTTATTTTCTCTTTAGGACATGTTGGGATCCCAGTTTTTACAAAGCAGTCTTAAGCTTTATCTTTTTTTTCTTTAGATTATGATTTATCTTATTGATAAGGTACTTCCCGAAAGCTATTTTGTCAATAATCTCCGGGCATTGTCTGTGGATATGGCTGTCTTCAGAGACCTTTTAAGAATGAAGCTGCCGGAATTATCTCAGCACCTGGATACTCTTCAGAGAACTGCAAACAAAGAAAGTGGAGGTAGGATTCAATGCTATTGTAACTGAAAATATTTGTCTTCTCTGATTCCACTGTACAAATGAGTCTAAACATTGAATGGAAATATATATTTCCAGGTACTATAAGAGCTTGGTGTAATGAAACAGATTTTTAGAGAATGAAACAAAACTGAAAATAACAAAAGGCCACATGTTGAACCTCTAACTGGTTATAGTTAGGAAGTCAGTCAAGAGCCTAATACTAGTACCAGATCAACAACTGAAATGATGTACTCTGGATGGAGTACCACGTACACATCTTACTATCTAGTTAAACTGCTCTAAGCTGGCACCAAACTTGCAGGAGTCTTTAAAACTGAGCTACAGGTACAATTTAGTACAAACTGGTTTTACGTGAACCATTGAGATTATGAAAGAGTAGCTAAGAGCCACTGCTATCTAGTGGGCATTATCCAGTTTTTAGAAGTATCTGAGCTCATAGCTGTCATTATACTCACAGCTTGTACTTCCCTGGCTGTGCGTACAGAATAGTCAGGAGTTTGTTGTGTTTCCTCCAAACCAGTGGTCCCCAACCTTTTTGGTACCAGGGACCGGTTTCAGGGAAGACAGTTTTTCCACAGACCAGGGCTTGGGGGATGGTTTCAGGATAATTCAAGCACATTACATTTATTGTGTACTTTATATATATTATTATTACATTGTAGTACACAATGAAATAATTACACAACTCACTGTAATGTGGGATCAGTGGGAGCCCTGAGCTTGTTTTCTTGCAACTAGATGGTCCCAACTGGGGGTAATGGGAGACAGTGATGGATCATCAGGCATTAGATTCTCATAAGGAGCGTGAAACCTAGATCCCTCACATGCACAGTTCACAACAGGCCTTGTGTTCCTATGAGAATCTAATGGTGCTGCTGATCTGACAGGAGGCAGAGCTCAGGTAGTGAGCAATGGGGAGTGGCTGTAAATACAGATGAAGTTTTGCTTGCTGCTCACCTCTTGCTGTGTGACCTGGTTCCTAGCAGGCCACAGACCCAGAGACACCTGAGTGTCTCTAGCCATTCCCTTCTAAGCCATTTGAATAATCTCATTTAACTTGGCTCTGCAGTATAACTGTGTGGATTTTATAATGCTTCCGGATAGGCCAATCTTCCCTGTCCCCTAGTCAGACACACTTTAGTGAGCTACATGTTTTTACCCAAGTGACTTGCACTTGGCTGTGAGGAACAACCTCAGATTCTAGTCCCTGAACAAAGATACTCCCATTGTTCATAGGTAAGGAGGAAGAAAATGAATATAGGAAAACAGACATCTTTTTGTTTACACTTAGGTAATTGTACATATTGGCTATAATTTGGAGGGAGGATCACTCTAAATATTTGAATTTTTATGTTTCATAAAAATACATACTGATCACATAAAGTCAGAGAGAGTACTATGTTTTTAATAAATTCAGAAATTTCAAAATTGGCTGGACCCCAGATCTTTAGTTGGAAATATTTTTAAATGTAATGTTTATTCTCTATTTTGGGATTTGCCAACTATATTTCTGTTAATGATTTCTAGTTTAACTCCACTGTGGTCTGAGAACTATGTATAACTTAAGAAGTTGATATATAATTTATAGTGAGCAATTTTATTCTTATCAAAGCAGCATTTGAATATAAGTGGGCATTATATGATTTCAAAAATCTGATGGCTTTTGCTTTTGAGAGACTGAAATCCTTTCTTTTTCTTCTATTTTTGGTGAGGAAAACTTTCTCCTTAATTTTCAGCTCACTACAATAGGTAGAGCCAAAGTAAGTTTTAGGGTAAGATTTCTGAAGTATTGTAAATATTTTGTGAAGTTAATATTTATAAAGCATACCTGTGTTTTTCCAGAAACATGGCAGGAAAAGTAGGAAGAAAGAACAAGAGTTTAGAAATATGAAGAAATCAGTTAGGAAATACAACAAATTTGAGTGGACATGGAAGACTAGAAAAGGGTATCTGCATATGTGGCCAATCATCCGTTCTGAAGTAGTTGACTATGTTTGTTTTGTTTCAGGTGGATATGAGCCCCCACTTACAAATGTCTTCACGATGCAGTGGTTTCTGACTCTCTTTGCCACGTGCCTCCCTAATCAGACTGTTTTAAAGATCTGGGATTCAGTCTTCTTTGAAGGTTCAGAAATCATCCTAAGGGTGTCGCTGGCTATCTGGGCAAAATTAGGAGAGTAAGTGAGTTTCACATTCTGCTCTGTTCTGTGATGTTGAAGGTCTTAAGCAGTTTTTGTGATCTAATATGTAAAGCATCGATATTTAAGTGAAAACAGAAAGTTGTGAACTTTTAAAATTGCTTTAGCCTCCTGAAATCTCAGCAGGCTCATTGCTGGTACATGCAGTCTATTTTGGAGAAGGGGGCAGACTCCTTTAGGCCTGCAGATTCTCCCACTCCTCCTCAAGTGCTTGTGTCCTGGCTGGTTCACTCCTTGTCAGCATCTCTTTGGACACTAGTTGGGAAGAGGGAAAGGAATTTAGGTGGCAGAGAAACTGAAAGATCTGGTTAGGAGTAGGTGAATTTGTTAGTTAATATCACAATTTAGATTATTGATGAATCTTTATTTTGTTCTGCCTTTCAGCGCTGTGATAAAATTAAATGAGATAACAAGGTATCTAGCCTGGTAGAACACATAGAACTTCCTTCCTTTCATTAAGAATTAATACTCTGTTGGAATCTGTCACTGCCAAAACATATTACCAAATAGATTTTGCTTATATTTTTTACTGGTAGCAGGGCTGAAAAAGATAGGGTGTTTTTCATTCATCTTTGATATATTATGACTACTACATAAATTTCGTACCTTCTGGGTAATAGAAGAAGCATTAAGTGGTGAAGTTTTTACCGTTTCTATTCTGGAGCTGTAAATGACGAGTGGGTTCCCATAGACAACATGTCACAAAACCAGTAAATCACTGACACTGTTTTGTTTCAAAAACCTTTTAACTAGCCTTTGTATTTATGGTAAGTTGTTTCCTGGGAGACTTCTGGCATTTTTAACAATTTTGTGAAGAAAGATCCACCAACTATCAATTCAGGGACTTAAAAAATTATTCTTGTGTGTATTTTTAAACATCACCTAGCTATCTCCTTTGCCTTGGTTTTGTTGTACATTGCTTTTCAGCTGGGTAAATAAATTCATCTGTATGGGATTTGGTGTGCTATTTACTTATCTCTCATTACCTCCCAGTAACTACCTCTTGCTGCAGCCATGTATTTCCAACTTACTCTATACATTGTAAACCCTTTGAGCTTTGATAGTTTGGGTGTGATAGTCTAGTTGCTGCATGGCTGGTTTATAACATTAAAATAGTAAAGCGCTTTACTGTATGATGAGCCAGTTATAATTGCCTTTGTGTTGGTTCTTCATGAGGGAGCAGGAAGAAAAGAGGTGATCCTGGTTTTACTCCTCTCTATCCATTAATCTATAGGATCAGAATTTATTCCTATGATCATCCCAGGGATGTCACACTGTTGAAATAATAATAACTGCAACAAAAGCCAATATTCATTGAGTGCTTGCAATGAACAGGAACTGTTCTAATTACTCTGGATGTATAAACTCATGTATTCTTCATCATCCTGTAAAGTACGCACTGTCATCTCCATTTTATAGATGTGAGAATTGAGGCACAGAGAAGTTCAGTTAATTGTCTAAAGTCACCCAATTGCTAAGTGGAATGGCCTGAATTTGAACCCAGGCATTCCTGGCTCTAGAGTCTGTGCTTTTAATAATGTGAATCTACTGATAATAAATGGCTAGTCTTTTTGAAGTTTAGGGGATATATGAATCAGAATGATAGAATTTTAACTCTGTCAGTTTTAGCTTATTATAATTCTGTATGTTTTGAGCATGCGGCTTGTTAAGGGAAAGGAAAGGCAATTGACATACATCATAAATGTCTGCAGTGCCTGCCATTGTGTTAGGCAGTTTAAACACATAATCTCATTCAGTTCTCCCAATAACCTGTGAAGTAGGTAGGGTTGTTCTCCCTGTCTTTTCCGTAAGAAAATTTCCCTAGGAAGGGTAATTAGCTAGTTCATAGTCACACAGCCAGTGAATAGCAGAACTGGGACTTAAATTTGGATCTTTCTGATTCTAATGTCTATAATCTTCCCCACAAACTTCCTGTTGGAAAAACCATACAAGCATATAGGTAATCTCCAGTTTATGTACACCTGAGTAACATGTGCCCTATATATGGTTATCTAGGACCTTTCCTTTCACCTGGCTTCTGCAACTTGGAATTTCTACCTTTCACTTCACCAAGGGTACTTTGGAATACGTAAATTGTAGACCATTAGCACACTATCACTAGCATCTCTTTATGTGTCCTTTCTCCTCTGCCCCTGCTGTTTTAGTTTCCTCCCTCATCACGCATGCCTGGCCCACTGTGGTATGTCCTCCTTGGTTTCCCCATGGTAACCCACATTTGCCGTGCCACCTCCAGGCAGACCTTGCCAAGGGCACAGCTGTTTCCTCACTCCCTACTTAAAGCCTTTTCATGACTCAGGCTCTGTAGAGGCTCAGCTGCCAGGTGAGGCCTTTGCTCTCTGCTCTCAGTAGCTCTCTTCCCTCAGCTCTCACTGGCTTCCTCTGGTCCTGCAACCACTTCCTCCATGCTGGTCTCACTGGTCATGTGGAGCTACTTGCAGTTCCCCAGATAAGGCCTGCTGTCTCCTGCATCTGTGTCTTTGGAATGCTTATTCTTCCTTGTCAGCCTGAAAAACAATTTCATCTCAGCATTATTTCTCTTCCTTACCTCCCAGGGTAAACTTAAGCACCTTTCATTCATGCCCACAGGCTGCTCTACACTTTTATAGTAATACTTCAGCAGTTTATTCCATTCATTTATTTACATGATTATGGCAATGGGATTAGAACAACACTCCAGAACTATGGTTTTTCTGTAATCATATTATTTTGGATGGCTTTACAGAAATCCCTCAGCATTAGTATATATCAAAGTGTAGGTCTTCTGGTTGGTGGGAAACTAGAGTTATCCTACAATAAAAAGAATGTTATCATATCAAATGGAAATACCTAGGCTGGGTGCTGTGGCTCATGCCTGTAATCCCAGCACTTTGAGAGGCCGAGGCAGGTGGATCACTTGAGGCCAGGAGTTTGAGACCAGCCTGGCCAACATGGTGAAGACCCATCTCTACTAAAAATACAAAAAATCAGCAGGGCGTTGTGGTGGATGCCTGTAGTCTCAACTACTCGGGAGGCTGAGGCAGGAAGATTGATTGAACCCAACAGGTGGAGGTTGCAGTAGGCTAAGATCACACTACTGTGCTCCAGCCTGGGCGACAGAGGGAGACTTCGTCACAATAAATAAATAAATTGGAAATACCTGGTACTCTTTGCTTTGGGCTCTTCTGTTTTCCCCTTTTTAGAAGAAAGATTGAAGTCCAACCTGGCTCACAGGTAGCCAAGTGAGTGTCAGATTCTTTATTTACATGTAGAACTGAATGCAAGAAAAGGTGTAATCTCCAACTAGCAGCAGCACGCTGAGAAGAACTCAGAAAATTCTGCCTGTGAAAACTCCCCATGGACTGATGAAATATGCAGATGCAGTTCTTGTAATTTTCATCTTTTATTCCTACTGTGGTTTGGTTTTAAATCTATTATATTAATGATATCACTGTTTGCAGATTAAGACCAATAGACTCTCTCAAAGGAGATAATTGTTCTTTAGTACCCAATTTCATGATTGTGATTTCTAACCAGTGGTGAGAATTCTGATGTGTAGATTGTGTCCCATGGAAACAATAAAGATGCCACAGCTGGGATTGTGAGGCTGGGGGAGCCAAGTAGGAATGACAGGAGTTATCCAAAACGAGTACCTTAAAGTTGCTTTTAGTATTTTTAAATGTTTCACCCACAGTGGGCTTTAGGAATATCAGGATTTTGATATTCATTGATTGATAACTTCAGTTATTTGATGGCAAAAGGCCACTGCTCCCCCCCCCCCCTTTTTTTGAGGCAGGGTCTCACTCTGTCATCCAGGCTGGGTTGCAGTGGTGCTATCATGGCTCACTGCAGCCTTGGCCTCCCAGGCTTAGGTGATCCTCCTGCTTTAGCCCTCTGAGTAGCTGGGACCACAGGTGTGTACCACGATACCCAGCTGATTTTTAAAATTATTTGGAGAGATGGGGTCTTGCTGCATTGAGGCTCCTGGCCTCAAGCAATCCTCCTGCCTCAGCCTCCCAAAGTGCTGGGATTATAGGCATGAGCCATCATGCCCAGCCCAACATATCTTATACTGCAGCATGCACTGTTACACAGCATGGATGCCCTAAACAAGTTCTATTTTCTGTCCTTTCTTTATCTAGGCAGATAGAATGTTGTGAAACAGCAGATGAATTCTACAGCACCATGGGGCGCCTTACCCAGGAGATGCTAGAGAATGATCTTCTGCAAAGCCATGAACTCATGCAGGTGAGTGGGCAACATGGAGCAGCTTGGCTCAGGGAACCCCAGGCACGGTGGGAACACCCAGTGCCAGAGCAGCGGTCTTGAGAAATGTGCTTGGTTAGCTATCAGACTTAGTTTCTTAAATTGACCAAGAGTCTGTTTATAATTTAATAAGAATCTATGTCATAAAAGGAAGTAAGAAATGAATGATGGATATTCGTTGTATCTTTCCTTCAGACTGTGTTGCTTAGAAATCATTAGCAGCAATATAAACTGGAAAAATACACTGGAAAAACAAAATCACCAAGTGCTTATTCTGAATTTTATTCTTAGCCTTTCTTTCCTTTTTTGAGACTGGCTCATTCTGGCACCCCGGCTGGAGTGCAGTGGCACAATTGTTGCTCACTGTAGCCTCTGTCTCCTGGGCTTAAGCGATCCTCCCATCTCAGTCTCTTGAGTAACTGGGACTATGGGCTTATGCAGCCATACAGCTAATTTTTTATTTTTATTTTTGTATAGATGGAGTCTTGCTATGTTGCCTAGGCTAGTCGGGAACTCCTAGACTCAAGTGATCCTCCCATCGCGGCCTTCCTAAGTGCTGGGATTACAGGCATGAACCACTGTGCCCAGCCTACTTAGACTTGTGGGGGGGTTACTGTGGGGAAGAAATTATTGAGGATGAAAAAGATTATTCTCATCAGCATTTTGATTCATTTGTTTTGCCCACATTTTCAACTCAGGTAATTATATATTAATCATAAATTTTAAAGTGAGAGTCTTGAAGGGTTTGGTTTTTTTTTTTTTTTTTTTTTTTTTGAGACGGAGTCTCGCTCTGCCGCCCAGGCTGGAGTGCAGTGGCCGGATCTCAGCTCACTGCAAGCTCTGCTCCCCGGGTTTACGCCATTCTCCTGCCTCAGCCTCCCAAGTAGCTGGGACTACAGGCGCCCACCACCTCGCCCGGCTAGTTTTTTGTATTTTTTAGTAGAGACGGGGTTTCACCGTATTAGCCAGGATAGTCTCGATCTCCTGACCTCGTGATCCGCCCGTCTCGGCCTCCCAAAGTGCTGGGATTACAGGCTTGAGCCACCGCGCCCGGCCAGTTTTGGTTATTTTTTTATGGCATGTTACTGTACCTCAATATCATATTCATCAAGTCTTTGAAATTGACAGCAAGTATAGAAAAAATAGCTGATTTATTAACACTCACTCTTCCATTAGATTCTTTTTTTAATTTTTGTGGGCACATAGTAGGTGCATATATTTATGGGGTACATGAGACACTTTGATATAGGCATGCAATGCATAATAATCATATCATGGTAAATGGGGTATTCATCTCCCCAAGTGTTTATCCTTTGTGTTAGAAACAATCCAATTATACTTTTAAAGTTATTTCTAAATGTGCAATTAAATTACTATTGACTCTAGTCATCCTGTTGAGCTATCAAATACCAGATCTTATTCATTGTTTCTAACTACTTTTTGTACCCACTATCTCTACTTCCCTATCAACTACTCTTCCCAGCCTCTGGAAACCATCCTGCTACCGTCTATCTCCATCAGTTCAATTGTTTTAATTTTCAGCTCCCACAAATAAGTGAGAACATTCAAAGTTTGTCTTTCCGTGCCTGGCTTATTTCACTTAACATAATGA
>NC_045443.1:61934322-62036008 GCF_002776525.5 Piliocolobus tephrosceles
TCAAAGTTTGTCTTTCCGTGCCTGGCTTATTTCACTTAACATAATGATCTCCATTTCCATCCATGTTGTTGCAAATGACAGAATCTCATTCTTTTTATTATGGCTGAATAGTGCTCCATATTGTATATATACCACATTTTCTTTATCCATTCATTGGTTGATGGACACTTAGGTTGCTTCCAAACCTTGGCTATTGTGAACAGTGCTGCGAGAAACATGGAAGTGCAGATACCGTTTTGATATACTGATTTCCTTTCTTTTGGGCGTGTACCCAGCAGGGAATTTTTGGATCATATGGTAGCTCCAATTTTAGTTTTTTTTGAGGAACCTCCAACCTGTTCTCCACAGCGATTGTACTAATTTACATTCCCACCAACAGTGTACAAGGGTTCCCTTTTCTCCACATCCTTGCCAACATTTGTTACTGCCTGTCTTGATTAAAAGCATTTTAACTGGGGTGAGATAATATTTCATTGTCATTCTGATTTGCATTTTTCTGATGATCAGTGATTTTGAGCATCTTTTCTTTGTTGTTGTCGATTTTTTTTTTTTTTTTTTTTTTTTTTTTTTTTTTTTTTTTGGAGGCAGAGCGTCACTGTGTGCCCAGGTTGGAGGTTGGAGTACAGTGGCACCATCTCAGCTCACCGAATCGCGGTTCAATAATCACTCCGGGGAGCTGGGTGAGGTGGCTCACGCCTGTAATCCCAGCACTTTGGGAGGCTGAGGCCGGCAGATCACGAGGTCAGGAGATCTAGAACAGCCTGACTAACACAGTGAAACCCCATCTCTACTAAAAGTACAAAAAATTAGCAGGGCGTGGTTCCGGGCGCCTGTAGTTCCAGCTACTCGGGAGGCTGAGGCAGGAGAATGGCGTGAACCCGGGAGGCGGAGCTTGCAGTGAGCCCAGATCGCACCACTGCACTCCAGCCTGGGCAACAGAACGAGACTCCGTCTCAAGAAAAAATCGCTCCTGGGTTCAAGCGATTCTCGTGTCTCAGCCTCCCGAGTAGCTGGAACTACAGGTGTTCGCCACCACGCCAGGCTAATTTTTGTGTTTTTAGTAGAGATGGGGTTTCACCATGTTGGCCAGACTGGTCTCAAACTCCTGACATCAAGTGATCCTCCCGCCGAGCTTGGCCTCCCAAAATGCTGGGATTATAGGCGTGAGCCATGGCGCCTGGCCTTGAGCACCTTTTCATAAGCCTGTTTGTCATTTGTATATCTTCTTTTAAGAAATGGCTATTCAGATCTTTTGCTCATTTTTAATCAAATTATAAGATTATAAGAGTTATTTGAACTCCTTGTATATTCTGGTTATTAATCCCTTTTCAGATGAGTAGTTTACAAATATTTTCTTCCACTCTCTGAGTTGTCTCTTCATGTTGTTGACTGTTTTCTTTGCTGTGCAGGAGCTTTTTAACTTGATATGATCCCATTTGTCCATTTTGCTTGGGTGTTTGTGCTCATGGGGTATTACTCAAGAAATTTTTGCCCACTACAATGTTTTGGAGAGTTTTTCCAATGTTTTGTTGTATTAGTTTCAAGTTTGAGGTCTTAGATTTGAGTTTTTAATCCATTTTGATTTGATTTTTGTATATGGCAAGAGATGGGGTCTAGTTTTGTTCTTCTATATATGGGTATCTCGTTTTCCTGGCACTATTTATTGAAGAGATTGTCTCTTCCCCAATGTGTATTCTTGGCACCTTTGCCGATAATGAGTTCACTGTAGATATGTGGATTTGTTTCTGGGTTCTCTGTTCTGTTCCATAGGTCTGTGTGTCTGTTTTTATGCCAGTACCATGCTGTCTGGGTTACTATAATAGTAGTATAATTTGAAGTCAGATAACATGATTCCTTCAGTTTTGTTCTTTTTGCTCAGAATAGCTTTGACTATTCTGGGTCTTTTGTGGTTCCATATACATTTTAGGATCACTTTTCTGTTTCTGTAAAGAATATCGTTGGTGTTTTGATAGAGATTTTATCAAATCTGTAGATTGCCTTAGGTAGTATGGACATTTTAACAATACTGATTCTTGCAATCCATGAACGTGTTGTATCTTCACATTTTTTTGTGTCCTCTTTGATTTCTTTCATTAGTGTTTTATGGTTGTCATTGTAGCGCTCTTTCATTTCTTTGGTTAACTTAATTCCTAGGTAGTTAATTTTGTTTGTTGCTAATATAAATGGGATTTTAAAATTTCTTTTTCAGATTGTTCACTGTTTGCAATATAGAGATGCTACTGATTTTTCTTTACTGGGAGACTTTTTATTATGGCTTCAATCTTGTTACTTGTTATTGGTATGTTCAGGTTTTGGATTCCTTCATTGTTCAATCTTGGTAGGTTGTATGTCTAGGAATTTATCCATTTTCTCTAGATTTTCTGATTTATTGGTATACAGTTGCTCATAGCAGTCACTAATGAGTCACTAATGATCCTTTGATTTTCTGTAGTATCAGTTGTAATGTCTCCTTTTTCATTTCTGAGTTTGTTTATTTGGATCTTCTGTCTTTTTTTCTTAGTCTGGCTACAGGTGTGTCAATTTTATTTATCTTTTCAAAAAAACCAACTTTTCATTATTTAATCTTTTATATTGTTTTTTCATTCAGTTTTATTTATTTCTGCTTTGATCTTTATTGTTTCTTGTACTAATTTTGGGTTTGGTTTGCTCTTGTTTTTCTAGTGCTTTAATATATATCATTACATTATCTATTTGATGTTTTTCTTCTTTTTTGATGTAGACATTTACAACTATAAATTTCCCTCTTTGTACTGCTTTCACTGTGACCCCATAGGTTTTAGTATGTTGTATTTTCATTATCATTTGTTTCAAAAACATTTTCAGTTTCCTTTTTAGTTTCTTCATTAACCCACTGGTCACCCAATAGCATACTGTTAAATTTTTATGTGTTTGTATAGTTTGCAAAATTCCTCTTGTTATTAATTTGTAGTTTTACTCCATTGTGGTCAGAGAAGATCCTTGATATTATTTCAATTTTTTGAATATTTTAAGACTTGTTTTGTGACCTAACATATGATCTATTCTTGAGAATGATCCATGTGCTGAAGAGAAAAATGTGTATTCTACAGGTGTTGGATGAAATGTTCTGTAAACATCTACTAGGTCCATTTGTTCTATAGTACAGATTAAGTTTGATGATTTTTTGTTGTTGTTGATTTTCTGTCTGGGTGATCTGTCCAATGCTGAAAATAGGGTGTTGAAATCTCTAGCCATTACTATGCTTGGGTCTATCTCTGTCTTTAGCTCTAACAATATTTGCTTTATTATCTGGGTCCTCCAGTGTTGGGTGCATATATATTTGTAATCATTATATCCTCTTGCTGAATTGACCTCCTTTATCATTACATAATAACCTTCTTCGTCTCTTCTTATTTTTTGTTTTGAAATCTATTTTTTTTCTGATAGAAGTATAGCTACCCCTGCTCCTTTTTTGCTTTCCATTGGCATGGAATAACTTTTTCCATCCCTTCATTTTCAGTCTATGTGTATCTTTTTTTTTTCTTTATTATACTTTAAGTTCTGGGATACATGTGCAGAATGTGCAGGTTTGTTACATAGGTATATATGTGCCATGGTGGTTTGTTGCCCCCATCAACCTCTCATCGACATTAGGTATTTCTCTTAATACTATCCCTCCCCTAGCCCCATACCCCGTGACAGGCCCCAGTAGGTGATGTTCCCCTCCCTGTGTCCATGTGTTCTCATTGTTCAGCTCCCACTTTTAAGTGAGAACCTGTGGGGTGTGGTTTTCTGTTCCTGTGTTAGTTTGCTGAGAATGATGGTTTCCAGCTTCATCCATGTCCCTGCACAGGACATGAGCTCATCCTTTTTTTATGGCTGCATAGTATTTCAGGGTGTATACGTGCCACATTTTCTTTATCAAGTCTGTCATTGATGGGCATTTGGGTTGGTTCCAAGTCTTTGCTCTTGTGAATAGTGCTGCAGTAAACATATGTGTGCATGTGTCTTTATGGTAGAATGATTTATAATCCTTTGGGTATATACCCAGTAATGGGATTGCTGGGTCAAATTGTATTTCTAGTTCTAGATCTTTGAGGAATTGCCACACTGTCTTCCCACAATGGTTGAACTAATTTACACTCCCACCAACAGTGTAAAAGCGTTCCTATTTCTGCACATCCTCTCCAGTATCTGTTGTTTCCTGACTTTTTAATGATTGCCATTCTAACTGGTGTGAGATGGTATCTCACTGTGGTTTTGATTTGCATTTCTCTAATGACCAGTGATAATGAGCTTTCTTTCATATGTTTGTTGGCTGCATAAATGTCTTCTTTTGAGAAGTGTCTGTTCATATCCTTTGTCTACTTTTTGATGGCGTTGTTTGTGTTTTTCTTGTAAATTTGTAAATTTGTTTAAGTTCCTTGTAGATTCTGGATATTAGCCCTTTGTAAAGTTTTCTCCTATTCTGTAGGTTGCCTGTTCACGCTAATGATAGGTTCTTTTGCTGTGCAGAAGTTCTTTAGTTTAATTAGATCCCATTTGTCTATTTTGGCTTTTCTGGCCATGGCTTTTGGTGTTTTAGTCATGAAGTCTTTGCCCATGTCTATGTCATGAATGGTATCACCTAGGTTTTCTTCTAGAGTTTTTATGGTTTTAGGTCTTATGTTTAAGTCTTTAATCCATCTTGAGTTAATTTTTGTGTAAGGTGTAAGGAAGGAATCCAGTTTCAGTTTTCTGCACATGACTAGCCAGTTTCCCCAACACCATTTATAGATAGGGAATCCTTTCCTCATTGCTTGTTTGTGTCCGGTTTGTCAAAGATCAGATGGTTGTAGATGTGTAGCATTATTTCTGAGGCCTCTGCTCTGTTCCATTGGTTTATATGTTTGTTTTGGTACCAATACCATGCTGTTTTGGTTACTGTGGCCTTATAGTATAGTTTGAAGTTAGGTAGTGTGATGTCTCAAGCTTGTTCTTTTTTTTGGGATTGTCTTGGCTATATAGGCTCTTTTTTGGTTCCATATGAAATTTAAAGTAGTTTTTCCTAATTCTGTGAAGAAAGTCAATGGTAACTTGATGGGGATAGCATTGAATCTATAAATTACTTTGGGCAGTATGGCCATTTTCATGATATTGATTCTTCCTATCCATGAGCATGGAATATTTTTCCATTTCTTTATGTCCTGTCTTATTTCTTTGAGCAGTGATTTGTAGTTCTCCTTGAAGAGGTCCTTCACATCCCTTGTAAGTTGTATTCTCTTTGTAGCAATTGTGAATGGAAGTTCGCTCATGATTTGACTCTCTGTTTGTCTATTATTGGTGTATAGAAATGCTTGTGATTTTTGCACATTGATTTTGTATCCTGACACTTTGTTGAAGTTGCTTATCAGCTTAAGGAGATTTTGGGCTGAGACGATGGGGTTTTCTAAATATGCAATCATGTCATCTGCAAACAGAGACTATTTGACTTCCTCTCTTCCAACTTGAGTACCCTTATTTCTTTCTCCTGTCTGATTGCCCTGGCCAGAACTTCCAATACTATGTTGAATAGGAGTGGTGAGAGAGGGCATCCTTATCTTGTGCCAGTTTTCAAAGGGAATGCTGCTCCCAGCTTTTGCCCATTCAGTATGATATTGGCTGTGGGTTTGTCATAAATAGCTATTATTATTTTGAGATATGTTCCATCAATACTAGTTTATTGAGTATTTTTAGCATGAAGGGTGTTGAATTTTATCGAAGGCCTTTTCTGCATCTGTTGAGATAATCATGTGGTTTTTGTCATTGGTTCTGTTTATGTGATGGATTACGTTTATTGATTTGTGTATGTTGAACCAGCCTTGCATCCCAGGGATGAAACCAACTTGATCGTGGTGGGTAAGCTTTTTGATGTGCTGCTGGATTTGGTTTGCCAGTATTTTATTGAGGATTTTTGCATCGATGTTTATCAGGGATATTGGCCTGAAATTTTTTTTTTTCTTGTGTCTCTGCCGGGTTTTGGTATGAGGATGATACTGGCCTTATAAAATGAGTTAGGGAGGAGTCCCTCTTTTTCTATTATTTGGAATAGTTTCAGAAGGAATGGTACCAGCTCCTCTTTGTACCTCTGGTAGAATTCAGCTGTTAATCCGTCTGGTCCTGGACTTTTTTTGGTTGGTAGGCTATTACTGCCTCAATTTTGGAACTTGTTATTGGTCTATTCAGGGATTTGACATCTTCCTGGTTTATACTTAGGAGGGTGTATGTGTCTAGGAATTTATCCATTTCTTCTAGATTTTCTAGTTTATTTGCATAGAGGTGTTTATGATATTCCCTGATGGTTGTTTGTATTTCTGTGGGATCAGTGGTGATACCCCCTTTATCATTTTTTATTGTGTCTATTTGATTCTTCTCTCTTTTCTTCCTTATTAATCTGGCTAGCAGTCTGTCTATTTTGTTAATCTTTTCAAAAAACCACCTCCTGGTTTCATTGATTTTTTTGAAGGGTTTTTCATGTCTCTATCTCCTTCAGTTCCACTCTGATCCTCATTTTATGAGGCCAGCATCGTCCTCATACCAAAACCTGGCAGAGACACAACAAAAAAAGAAAATTTCCAGCCAGTGTCCCATTTGCTTGGTAAATCTTCCTCCATCCCTTTATTTTGAGCCTATATGACTCTTTGCATGTGAGATGAGTCTTCTGAATACAGCACAGCAATGGGTCTTGACTCTTTATCCAGTTTGTCAGTCTGTGTCTTTTAATTGGGGCATTTACATTTAGCATTTAGCCCATTTACTTTTTTTTTTTTTTTTTTTTGAGACGGAGTCTCACTGTATCTCCCAGTCTGGAGTGCAGTGGCATAATTTTGGCTCACTGCAACCTTTGCCTCCTGGGTTCAAGCAGTTCTCCTGCCTCAGCCTCCTGAGTAGCTGGGACTACAGGTGTGCGCCACCATGCCCGGTTAATTTTTATATTTTTAGTAGAGATGGGGTTTCACCATGTTGGTCAGGCCAGTCTCGAACTCCTGACCTCGTGATCTGCCTGCCTCGGCCTCCCAAAGTGCTGGGATTACAGGCATGAGCCACTAGGCCCGGCCTAGCCCATTTATATTTAAGGTTAATATTGTTATATGTGAATTTGATCATTATGATGCTAGCTGGTTATTTTGCTCGTTAGGTGATGCAGTTTCTTCATAGTGTTGATGGTCTTTACAATTTGGTATGTTTTTACAGTGGCTGGTACCAGTTTTTCCTTTTCATATTTAGTGCTTCCTTAAGGAGCTCTTGTAAGGCAGGCCTGGTAGTAACAAAATCACTCAGCATTTGCTTGTCTAGGATTTTATTTCTCGTTTGCTTATGAAACTTAGTTTGGCTGGATATGAGATTCTGGGTTGAATATTCTTTTCTTTAAGAATATTGAGGGCCGGGCGCGATGGCTCAAGCCTGTAATCCCAGCACTTTGGGAGGCCGAGACGGGTGGATCACAAGGTCAGGAGAGCGAGACCATCCTGGCTAACACGGTGAAACCCTGTCTCTACTAAAAAAAATACAAAAAACTAGCCGGGCAAGGTGGCGGGCGCCTGTAGTCCCAGCTACTCGGGAGGCTGAGGCAGGACAATGGCGTGAACCTGGGAGGCAGAGCTTGCAGTGAGCTGAGATCCAGCCACTGCACTCTAGCCTGGGCAACAGAGCGAGACTCTGTCTCAAAAAAAAAAAAAAAAAAGAATATTGAATATTGGCCCTCACTCTCTTCTGGCTTGTAGGGTTTCTGCAGAGAGATTCACTGTTAGTCTGATGGGCTTCCCTTTGTGGGTAACCCAACCTTTCTTTGGCTGCCCTTAATATTTTTTCCTTCATTTCAACCTTGGTGAATCTGACAATTATGTGTCTTGGGGTTGCTCTTCTTGAGGAGTATCTTTGTGGTGTTCTCTGATTTCCTGAATTTGAATGTTGGCCTGTCTTGCTAGATTGGGGAAGTTCTCTTGGATAATATCCTGAAGAGTGTTTTCCAACTCACTTCCATTCTTCCCGTCACTTTCATGTACACCAATCAAACGTAGGTTTGGTCTTTTCACATAGTCCCATATTTCTTGGAGGCTTTGTTTGTTCCTTTTCATTCTTTTTTCTCTAATCTTGTCTTCACGCTTTATTTAATCTCTGATATCCTTTCTTCCACTTGATCAGTTTGGCTATTGACACTTGTGTATGCTTCACAAAGTTCTTGTGCTGTGTTTTTCAACTCCATCAGGTCATTTATGTTCTTCTCTAAACTGGTTATTCTAGTTAGCAGTTCCTCCAACCTTTCTTCAAGGTTCTTAGCTTCATGGTTCTTTAACTCGATGGAGTTTGTTATTACACACCTTCTGAAGCCTACTTCTGTCAATTTGTCAAACTCATTCTCTGTCTAGTTTTGTTCCCTTGCTGATGAGGAGTTGTGATCCTTTGGAGGAAAAGAGGTGTTCTGGTTGTTGGTATTTTCAATCTTTTTGCACTGGGTTTTCCTCATTTTCATGGATTTATCTACCTTTGGTCTTTGATGTCGGTGACCTTCAGCTGGCGTTTTTGTGTGGACATCCTTTTTGTTGATGTTGATGCTATTGTTTTCTAACAGTTAGTTGTTAGTTTTCTAACAGTCAGGCGTCTCTGCTGCAGGTCTGCTGGAATTTGTTGAAGGTCCACTCCAGACCCTGTTTTCCTGGGTATCACCAGTGAAGGCTGCAGAACAGCAAAGATTGCTGCCTGTTCCTTCCTCTGGAAGCTTTGTCCCAGACGGGCACCTGCCAGATGCCAGCCGGAGCTCTCCTCTATGAGGTGTCTGTTGACCCCTGCTGGGAGGTGTCTCCCAGTCAGGAGGCACGGGAGTCAGGGACCCACCTGAGGAGGCAGTCTGTCCCTAAGCAGAACTCCAGAGCTGTGCTGGGAGATCCACTGCTCTCTTCAGAGCCAACAGGCAGGAACATTTAAGTCTGCTGAAGTTGTGCCCACAGCTGCCCCTTCCCCTAGATGCTCTGTCCCAGGGAGATGGGAGTTTTATCTACACGCCGCTGACTGGGGCTGCTGCCTTTCTTTCAGAGATACGCTGCCCAGAGAGAAGGAATGTAGAGAGGCAGGCAGGCTGGCTAAGGCGGCTTTGCCGAGCGGTGGTGGGCTCCTCCCAATTCGAACTTCCTGGCTGCTTTGTTTACACTGTGAGGGGAAAACCACCTACTCAAGCCTCAGTAATGGTGGACGTCCCTACCCCCACCAAGCTTGAGCATCCCAGGTCGACTTCAGACTGCTATGCTGGCAGCGAGAATTTCAAGTCAGTGGATCTTAGCTTGCTGGGTTCCATGGGGGTGGGATCCGCTGAGCTAGACCACTTGGCTCCCTGGCTTCAGCCCCCTTTCCAGAGGAGCGAATGGTTCTGTCTTGCTGATGTTCCAGGAACCAATGGGATATGGAAAAAAACTCCTGCAGCTAGCTTGGTGTCTGCCCAAATGGCCACCCAGTTTTGTGGTTGAAACCCAGGGCCCTGGTGGTGCAGGCACCTGAGGGAATCTCCTGGTCTGTGGGTTGCAAAGACCATGGGAAAAGCATGGTATCTGGGCCTGAATGCATCATTCCTGATGGCACAGTCCATCAAGGCTTCCCTTTGCTAGGGGAGGAAGTTTCCCGACCCCTTGCACTTCCTGGTGAGGTGATGCCCCACCCTGCTTCAGCTCACCCTCTGTGTGCTGTACCCATTGTCTAACCAGTCTCAGTGAGATGAACTAGGTATCTCAGTTGGAAATGCAGAAATCACCAACCTTCTTCATTGATCTCACTGGGAGATGCAGACCGGAGCTGTTTCTATTCAGCCATCTTGCCAGCTACCTGAGTCTATGTGTATCTTTACAGGTGAAGTATGTTTCTTGTGGGAAACAGATCATTGGATCCTGTTTTTTCATCCGTTCAGCCACTCTGTGTCTTTTGATTGGAGAGTGTAGTGCATTTACATTCAGTGTTATTGAGAAGTAAAGCCTTACTCCTGCCATTTTGTTATTTGTTTTCTGGTTGTTTTGTGGGCTTCTCTTTCTTCTTTTCTTCCTTCCTGTTCCTTTTTTGTGAAGATGATTTTTCTCTGGTGGTGTGCTTTAATTTCTTGCTTTTTATTTTTTGTGTATTGTATGTTTTTTGATTTGAGGTTACCATGACACTGGCACATACTATCTTAAACCTATTATTTTAAACTGATGACAACGTAACGCTGGTTGCATAAACAAACGTGCAAAAAGAAAACTAATAAAAACTCCATACTTTAACTTTGACCCTCTGCTTTTTAACTGTTTGTTGTTTCTCTTTATGTACTATGTCTTAAAAAGTTGTTCTAGTTATTATTTATTGGTTCATTATTTAGTCTTTCTTTTTTTTTTTTTTTTGAGACCGAGTCTTGCTTTGTTGCCCAGGCTGGAGTGCAGTGGCGTGATCTTGGCGCACTGCAAGCTCCGTCTCCCAGGTTCAAGCCATTCTCCTGCCTCAGCCTCCCGAGTAGCTGGGACTACAGGCGCCTGCCACCATGCCTGACTAATTTTTTTGTATTTTTAGTAGAGATGGGGTTTCACCGTGTTAGCCAGGATGGTCTCGCTCTCCTGACCTCATGATCCGCCCGCCTTGGCCTCCCAAAGTCCTGGGATTACAGGCGTGAGCCACCGTGCCTGGCCATCATTTAGTCTTTGTACTTAAGTCAAGAGAAGTTTATACATCACAATTACAGTGTTATCCTAAATTTGTGTTTTTCTGTGTGCTTACTATTATCAGTGAGTTTTTTTACCCTCACATGCTTTCTTCTTGCTCATTAACATCCTTTTCTTTCAGATTGAAGAACTCTCTTTAGCATTTCTTAAAGGACAGGTCTAGTGTTGATGAAATCCCTCAGCTTTTGTTTGTCTAGGAAGGTCTCTATTCTTCCCTTATGCTTAAAGGATATTTTCGCTGGATATACTTACTAATCTAGGGTAGAAGTTTTTTTTTTTTTCTTTTGGCAGTTTAAATGTGTCATGCCACTCTCTCCTGGTTATGCCACTCTCTCCTGGCCTGTAAGGTTTCCACTGAGAAGTCTGTTGCAAGACATATTGGAGCTTCATTGTATGTTATTCATTTTTTTTTTTTCGCTTGCTGCTTTTAGGATCATTTCCTTACCCTTGACCTTTGAGAGTTTGATTGTAAAATGCCTTGAGGGAGTCTTCTTTGGGTTAAATCTGTTCTATAACCTTGTACTTGAATGTTTGATGTACTCCTCTTGGTTTGGGAAGTTCTTTGATATTATCTCTTTGAATAAGCTTCCTATCCCTATCTCTTTCTCTGTCTCCACTTTAAGGCCAATAGCTCTTAGATTTGCCCTTTTGAGGCTATTTTCTAGATTCTGTAGGCATGCTTCATTATTTTTTATTCTTTTTTCTTTTGTCTCCTTTGTGTATTTTCATATAGCCTGTCTTCAAGCTCACTAATTATTCTACTTGATCAATTCTGCTATTAAGAGACTCTGATGCATTGTTCAGCATGTTGATTGTATTTTTCAAGTCCATAATTTCTGCTTAACTATTTCACTCTTTTTATTAATTTTTTATGGTAGAATTCTGAATTCCTTCTCTGTGTTATCTTGAATTTCTTTTGAATTCTGTGTCTGAAAGGTCCCATATCTCTGTTACTCCAGGATTGGTCCCTGGTGCTTTATTTAGTTCATTTGGTGAGGTCATGTTTTCCTGGATGGTGTTGATGCTTGTAGATGTTCTCTTGTGTCTGGACATTGAAGAGTCAGGTGTTATGGTCTTCACAATCTGAGCTTGTTTGTGCCTATCCTTCTTGGGAAGGCTTTCCAGGTGTTAGGACAGTCTTGCATTGCTACAAAGAAATACTTGAGAATGGATAATTTATAAAGAAGAGAGGTTTAATTGGTTCATGCAGGCTGTATAAGCAGCATGACCCTGGCATCTGCTTGGCTTCTGCGGAGGCACAGGGAGCTTTTAATCATGGCAAAGGTAAAGAGGGAACAAACATGTCACATGGCCAGAGCAGGAGAAAGAGAGAGAGTTAGATGGTGGGTGGTGCCACACATTTTTAAATAACCAGGTCTTATGTGAACTCAGAGCAAGAGCTCACTTATCACCAAGGGAATGGCCCAAGCCATTCATGAGGGATGCAGACACCTCCTACCAGGCCCCACCTCCAACATTGGAGATTACAATTCAACATGACATTTGACTGAGAAAAATATCCAAATTATCACTAGGTATTAGAAGGGACTTGGGCCCCAAGCCCAGTAATGCTGTGGTGTTTGCAAACTTGTAGAGGTACCACCTTGGTGGTCTTTGAGAAGATCTGGAAGAATTCTCTGGATTACCAGGCAGAGACTCTTATTCTTTTCCTTTAATTTATCTGAAACATGTGGAGTTTCTCTTTCTGTGATGAGCCCTCTGGAATGGGGGGTGTGGTGATGCAAACACCCCTGTGGCCACTACCACTGGGACTGTGCTGGGTCAGACCTGAAGTTAGGTCAGCACTGGGCCTTGCCCAAGGCCCTTCCCTTCAGGACAGTGAGTTCTCCCTAGGCCCACGTGTGTCTAGAGTTTTTTTCTGGGAGCCAGGGATTGGAGTTAAAAACCTTAGTAATTTACCTGATATTCTATTCTACTGCAGCTAAGCTGACACTGAAACTACAATGCAAAGTTCTTCCTGCTCTTCCCTCCCCATACCACAGGCAGAAGAGTTTCTACCTGTGGCCACCACCACCACTGGTCCATAAGGAGTTCTGCTGGGCCACCACCAATGTTTGCTTAAAGCCCAAGGGCTCTTCCATCAGCTTATGGTGAATGCCATCAGGCCTGGGATTCACCCTTCAGGGCAGTGGGCTCCCCCTGCCCCAGGGCAGGTCCAGAAATTCTGTCCAAGAGCCTGGGCCTGGACTCAGACCCCAAGAGCCTGCTTGTTGCTCTACCCCACTGTGGCTGAGCTGGTATCTAGGGTGCAAGAAAAAGTCCCCTTTACTTTTCCCTCTGCTTGTCTCAAACAGAATGAGTTTTTCACCCTGGCCACCACAGCTGGGAATATCTGGGTCTCCCCTGAAACCAGCATGTCTCAGAGCTCAGGGCCCCTGGCATACTCCCTGGACATGGCTGGTTGTTATTTAGGATCCAAGGACTCTTTAGTCAGCAGATGATGAATCCTGCAAGTGTTGAGTCCTCCCCTTTAAGGCAATGGGTTCTCTTTTGGCCCAGGGTGTGGCTAGAAATGTCATCTGGGAGCTAGGGCCTGGAATAGGGGCCTCATGACTCTGCCTGGTACCCTATCCTGCTGTGTCTGAGCTGCTATCCAAAATACAAGACAAAGTCCTCTTTACTCTTTATTCTCCTCTTCTTAAGCAGAAGGAAGGAGTCACTTTCATTGCTATGAGCTGCACTGCCTGGCGTTGGGGGAGGGATGGTGCAAGTCCTCCGGTAGCCACACCAGCTTGTGTCTCCCTAGGTCATGTGCCACCCTAGTTCAATGGCTCTAAGCCAAGCCTAGCACTAGGAGTTGCCTAGGAATTGCAGTCCTTGTGTCCCAGACTGCTGTTCAGGTTTACCTAGGATCCCAGAGCACTTTGGCCTGCGACGGCGAGGCTTGCTGAGGAACTTGAGTTCAACAGCTGAAATGGGCGATTCCCTGCTGGCTAGGTCTGATTCAGATGCTCCCTCTGAGTGTAAATGCCGGCTGAGCCCAGCACAACTTTGCTCTCCACTGTGACAGAGCAGCACTGAGTTCAATGTAAAGTCCTCCAGTCACTGCACTCTCTCATCCCCAAGTGCACAGACTCTTTCTCCATGTCTTATGGCCACTGTCAGGGGGACTGGGGAGGGGTGGCGTCCATGATTCAAGACTGTCTTTCCTCCCCTCCTCAGTGCCTCTTTCCACGATATGGAGTTCAAATCAGATATTGTGATTATTCACCTAATTTTTGGTTCTTGTTATGGTGCTTCTCTGTGTACAGACAGTTGTTAAAATTTGGTGTTGCAGGAGGGGGCGTGAATGGTGTATGCTTCCATTCTGCCATCTTGCCTGCCCCTCCATTTCCATCAAACTTATTAATTCATTAAGCAAACATTTATTGAGAATCCATGATTAATTTTCTGCCTTTTCTTTTTCAATCAATGTTGAATCAAACCCAACTTGTAGAAGATGGCTGTCTTTCTAGATTCCCTCTGCTCTAATATGGAATGAATCTTTTACCATAGCCACTACAGCTGAGAATATGCTGGGTCTCCCCTGAAGCCAGCATGTCTCAGAGCTCAGGGCCCATAGCATATTCCCTGGATATTGCTGGTTGTTACTCGGGGTCTTTAGTCAGCAGGTGATGAATTCTACCAGTGCTGGGTCCTTCCCTTTAAGGCAGCGGGTTCCATTTTGGCCCTGGGTGTGGCTAGAAATGTCATCTGGGAGCTAAGGCCTGGAATAGGGGCCCAGCATTTTGCTACCAGAGTAATGATCCATGCTTACTGCTTTGGTCATCTCCTTGCTCTACACTAAGTCCTTCAGCACTTCCTTATTACTAACTACAGTAAATAAAATGCTTCAGCCTGATTTTCTATGCTCTGTACTAACTTCTCCAAATATTTATCGAGCACCTCTAAATGTCAGATAATGTGCCAGGTGCAGGGACACAGAAGAAAGCATGGGCTATGTCTTTGGGAGCCTATAGTCTCCTAGAACACAGTGTAGGGAGTGCACCGAGGGAGGTGTGCAGAGTGGCTGGGGGCTGAGGAAGAGAGAAGACCTCATCTAGCCTGGGGGTCAGGGATGGAGTGAGTTGGAGGAGAGGAAGTTAGGAAAGCCTTTCTTGAGGGAATTCATGTCTGGTTTTACCTTTACAGAAGAATAGGAGTTGACTAGGCTGTGTGTGTGCGTGGGCGTGTGTGTGTGTGTATGTGTGTGTAGGGGTGCACATATATGCAAGGGTGGTTGTGTGTGTGTGTGTGTTTGTGTGTGTGTGTGTTGAAGGCTCTTGTGCAGAGTGGAGAGTCAATTCGTGTTTGAGAGAGAAGCATGTGTCAAGGACTATTGATAACATACTGCATAAGTGTGAGGGGGACTCTCAGAAGGCTGGAATTCAGGGACTGGCTCATGGAAGACCACAATGCCTGGTAAGGCACTTGGACTTGATGTTTCAGGTCAGTGATTGAGAGGTTGTACTTGCTGGAGTTCTGGGGCTTCTGTGGACCCTTTGGAAAGGGGAATAGAAGAGCTGTGGACCTGAAAGATTTTAAGGAGAGGAGGAAAATGTTTGAGTTTTGTTTTAAGTCAACTCCATGGGCAGCTCTGTGAAGGATGGATTTCAAAGGGACAAGTCTGACAGCAAGGAAGGCCTGTGAGGAGGCAGTGAAGAGTGGAAACAGACTGGAACAGAAACAGCACTTACAAGGTGAAATTGACTGGACTTGGCCATGGAAAAGGGATACAGGGGTGAAAGAAAAAGTAATGGGGGAGAAAGGGCAACCCATAATCTTCTGGCTTAGAAGGAAGAGGGCAAGTTTCTGAGGGGAGGAGGATGGGCTCGTTTTCAGATAGGTTGCTTTAGAGGTGTACTTGGACTGCCCCATCCCCAACCTATCCAAAGGTGTTCCTGCTATTTCACAGACAGACTCTATGGCACTGGTCATAGCTCTGTTCCCACCCAGGCCTCTGTAGGCCATTGCTCCTTCCTGTGACAGGGCTTGTGGTCCCTCTGATGCTGCATCTGTGAAAATCCTATTTGCCCACCTGGATCCTGGATGCCGCATGCCACTCAATCTCTTCTCTCTCCCACTCCCACGACCTCTCCCACTCCCATGACCTTATCTTGGGACTCATGGATGATGGCTTTTCTGTACTCCTCCAGTACTGAAGATTCTTGTTTTTTTTTTTTTTCAAACATGGTCTCACTTTGTCACACAGACTAGAGTGCAGTGGCATGAGCATGGCTCACTGGAGTCTTGACTTCCTGGGCTCAAGCGATTCTCCCACCTCAGCCCCGCAAGTAACTGGGTCTACAGGCATGTGCCACCAGGCTGGGCTAATTTTTAAATTTTTTGTAGAGATGGGGTTTCACCATGTTGCCCAGGCTGGTTTTGAACTCTTGGGCTCAAGCAGTCCTCACTCCTCAGCCCTGCAAGTAGCTAGGACTACAGGTGCATGCCACCATGCTTGGCTAATTTTTTAAAATATATTTTAGAGATGGAGTTTTGCCATGTTTCCCAGGCTGGTCTTGAACTCCTGGGCCTCAGGCGAGGCCTGCCTTGGCCTCCCAAAGTGCCGGGATTACAGGCATGAACTACTGCACCCACTCTATTTTTCAAGTATATTAATTTTTTTTTTTTTTCTGTAAGTAGCAAGTTCCTTAATGTTAGGGGCTTCTGCAACATCTAGCTTAGTGCGAAGAATACAACTGGTTACTCAGTGAATACACAGAATCATGGAATGTTAGATCTTGAGGCTGTGGTTTTCAAACTGGACTGTGTAAGAAACATCCCAGAAGTGTATGAAAATGCAGATATTTGGCCCATGGGTGGTTCTGATACAGGTGGTTTTCAGAAAACACTTAGAGAAACACTGGCTTAAAAGAAACTTAAAGATCAATTAAACTAATTCTGTCATGTTAGAGAGAGGAAACCATGAGTTGGAGTGTCAGCAACTTGTCGGTTTCTCAGGTTGTCTAGTGTCAGACCCAAGACTACCCCTAGGTCCCCGACTCCTAGCCGAATGCTTTTCCTCACCACCCAACACACTGCTTCCACCTATTCAAAAGATGTCTTTCTAAAAGCTGAAATCCTCTTTAGAAGAATAAGGCAACATCTCATTTCACTTACAGTTTAAACGTTGCCAGAAGGAATGAGATGCGTTGGAGGCCATCTTTGTCCTCTAGGAATTTCTAATCTTAGGTATTAGGAGAAGGAACCACTTCTTGACGCTGCTTAAAGCAGAAGAATCCTAGAGGGAGAATTGTAGGCTGTGGATTTATTGATGGGATTCCATTTCAGTAGCATCCCTCCTGTTGAGAAAACATCTGCGTGAAGATGAACTAAGCCTAATTTTGTGCAACTCATGTTTTCATATTTCTTGTAAAGCATATCAATAATTACAAAATATAATGTCTTTTCAGTGCCTAAATATAAATATCTATTTAAGCATATGTTGGTAGTTCAGATAGTAAATAGACTTGTTAGTTTTCCTTGACATCATAGAATGTTCAGGAGAGAAATGGTGGATGTCATTTCAAGCCATTTTCTTTCCTATATTCATTTTTTTAAATTTATACTGTCAGCAAACCCGAAATAGCACCAGGTGAAAAATGTGGGCTGAATGTAAGGTCTTTATTTTTGAGCTGAAGAGATGACAGCATTCGCCCCTTTCAGTCTTTTCCCTTTCTTTCAGTTCTAAGTGCCATACTGAAAATCATATGCTGGGTTTTACCCCTTGTAGATCACTGTTTTCTTATTAGCAATGGTCATTTTCATGTTTGTTTTTTTTTAAATTGATAGGGTTAAAGAAACTGGAGGAATGCTGATTAAATAATGTACCTGGATATCTGTAGGATTTTTGACAATACCTTTTGTAAGTTCCTTGAGGGCAGTGTGGAGAAAAGTTAGTTAAGATGCTATTATTAGGGTTTGTAGGTGCTTGGGAAGCCTAACTCAAAGTGTTTGTGACTGATTTCCTGTTGTCTGGTGGGAGATCTTATGTACTGAGAGGCAGGACTTTCCTTTGCACCCACTCTGTTCACTTTTTTCCATCAGTGATGGGGTGGAAATTACAAGGGTGTGGATGCTTGTTCAATACAAGGATCATGTTTGATTAATTAAATTGAAATCACCTGTCCTGCAAAACTGCGTGTGCCCATAACTGAAAGTGCTTAAGCTGTGCCTTTGTGACCATCTGTTGGAGATGCTCTGGAAGGGACTCCTGCTTGGGAGGGAGGTGGAACTAATATATTTGAATTCCTTTCTAACCCTGTGATTCTATTACTGTACCATATTTTGGCTCTAAGATGATTAGGCAAATCTCTTTCTTGGAATCTGTTGTAAATTTCTGACTTACCAAGGTGGAAGCCTAAAGGTTTCAGACACCCCGAATGCTATGTCAGTGTGCCAGGGATGCTTATGCTCCTGGGATAAAATGCCTTCAGACGTGAGACCTTCAAGTGAGTGAGTGAATATTTGGGAAGAACTACTATAAACAACTTTGTTTCAGGGATACTGATTTCTTCTTTGAAGGACTAAAAGTCAATGACAGAGAAAGGAAGACCTGAAGTGGAGATGAAAGTGCAGTGGAGCTAGTTTTCTTTTTGGTCAGGTGTCTTTAGCTGAGTGGCCCCTGAGGGATCTTGCTCAGAGCCTAGACCATCAGCCCTGGTGCAGGGCAGGGTACAGTAGGGGGAGGATGTATTTCCCTGTTCCTCTTATGAACTTCCTTCACAAGGCTGGATGAGGGAATTTACTGATAGCTTGTTACAAAACTGGCAAAATGAAACACAGGTGAACCTTTAGCTCATCATCCTACTTATTGTCTTTAATAAGATACGTTATTATACTTGTAAGGAATTTTGAAATTCTTAGCATCAAAAATCTCACCTTTTAAAGTTGAATCCAAAGGACATGGGTTTCTTAAATGTCTGAACACATTTCTAAACTGTTAGAGAGGAAAAAAAAGTTACATGAATGAGAGTTGATTCTTGGCCCAACTGTGGGATCACAGTTGGTGTGTGATGGTCAGACAAGGCAGTGCAGCTCCTACCCAGTCCCTAGGGAAGATGCTGTGCTCTGGATCAGCTGCTGAGGAGAGGATTTCACATCTCTTGCGTTCCCTCAAAAGGGTATGTGGAGCTAAGACATGATCGTAAAAGCAAGCGGGGAAGAATTCTGCAGTGGCAGCGAGGTAGCTGTTCGATACCTTTGTGGGATCAAAGAACATGAGAGTGCTTCTGACTACATTATTAATAAAATTATATGAAGTGTTTTGGCGTACAGATGTATTAAGAATAGTACAATAAAATCTACATACCCCCCACCCAATTTAAGAAATACAAATTAACAACCATAGGAAAACACCCTCATATACTTCTCCCTGATCTTATCCCCATCTCCTCTCAGAGGTAACCACCATCCTGAGTTTCACACCCTTTATTTTTTAAATGAGGAAAAGGAGGCCCAGAGAGATGGGGAACTGGTTTAATTTCACACTTAAGGCTAGTGAGAGCCACAAGATGCCTTCTACTTCTTTTCTTGGGGCACAGTTTATTGTTAGTAAACCTGTACTCCTCAGACTTTTGGGTATAATCAAGTCTGGAGTGTCTGTGATAAGGCAGCTTAGAGATTATGTTTGCAGTCCCTATAAGCTTGTAGCTCTGCACAGTAAGCATGGAGAATTGAACAGAAGGAATTTCAGCCAGCACCTATTTGTTGGAATCTTGGGCTGGTACAGTAAAGTATAAAGGGATACCATGACATCTGGGGACAGTAAGATGTACAGGTTGTTAGAATAAAATTGCAGGGGACTGTCACAGTGGTGGCACTGAGCTATAAAATGAAAAAGCATCACAATCAAACCCCTTTCACAGCCTTCCTTTTGCTATATGCCAAGTTAGACATCTTCTAAGCCTTCCTAAAAACAGTCCTGCTAAAATAAAAAATACCATTTTAAAATATTTTCCTAGGAAAACATTATCAGGCTATTTCTTTGGCTTCTAGGAGAAATGAACATGTGATTAATATATATTTTCTGGTGAATAAGTACCAGGATTGAAGAAACATGTTTGGAGCTATTAAATTTTAATAAAAATAAGAAAGCGAACAATATTACTTTTCTATTGCTGATAGAATGATACATAATTTTGAAATTCTGGTGGAAGCCTGGGTGCTTCTCTGCATTTTTATTTATAGAGTTTTAACAGCCTAAGCTTTACACCCTGTCACTTTTTTCTTGTCTTTTTTTTTTTTCCTTTCAAATAACACCTAGCAATTTTCACCTAGAATTCATCTACAGACATTTAAAAAGGTGGTATCTTTGGAGAAAACTTGTAGTCGATCACAAGATCATCCACTAGACTTAATTTTATCCAGAAGGCTGACCTGACATTAAATGTCTAAAAATCATCTAACAGAGCTGTGAAAAGTAAGCACTACATAGGAAGAACATTTTTGCGTTCTTTGATACAGAAGACATAGGGAGCTGTGGATTTCTGCATTAATCCATTTATCGAACAACAGGAGGAAATCAGACTGCCCGTGATTGCCCACCCTTGTTTACCAGTTGAATACCCAGCTGCAGCTGGGTTGATTTGAGAGCTCACTGGGTCGGGTTTAATCATCTTCTTTTGTCTGTCTTGAAAGCAGATGTTGAAGTGTAATCTCTCCACTTGCTGTGTAAGGAGCAGTATCTGCCTCTTCACACTCGACTTCATAAAACTTTAATGTCTTTCCAGGATTGATAAGAGTTGGTGAAAGCTACTGTTTCAGACTTGGCATTTTTGCTTTTGTTTTTCAGACTGTTTATTCCATGGCTCCATTCCCTTTCCCACAATTGGCAGAGTTGAGGGAAAAATACACCTACAACATTACACCGTTCCCAGCCACAGTTAAACCCACCTCAGTTTCTGGGTAAGGTTTTTTAATTCCTCATTGTTTTCATGATGGAAGACTTAATATCTTAATTTGTTATTGTAAATTAATATTTATGAAGCCCCAGAGATATGTTTAAGTAATTTGACACTTAGAATCTGAATGTCCCTTTCCAAATGGTTTTGATTTAAACTCAAGAGAGATTTTTAAAAGTGTACTTTCCAGAGAAATTTGGAACATAAACTGAAGAGATATTTAGCAACCCCAAAACTTACCTAATGATATCAAGCATTAAAAATCTCAATAGTTAAAATAGTGTGGAACCTGTATACAAGTACACAGATGAGCTGATTTAAAAACTGTGAAGACCAAAAATTGACAGTTGATAAAGAGTTTATCATATGAAAAATAAGCATATTGAATCAATGGTGAAAAGTTATACTATTTAGTAAATGATGATGGGCTAATGGGAACTAATTTGGAAAGAAAATGAGAGTCAGACCTCATACTAGATGCCAGGATAAATTCCATATGGATGAATGTGTTAAATAGAAACAATGAAATAATAAAATTAGCATAAGAAAATGTGGAAGAATTCCTTTAGTTCTTTGGAATTGGGAAGGCCTTAATAACTGACTCAAAATAAAAAAAAAAATACAGAAAAAAATAAGTACTTTAAATATAATTTTCTGGATGACCCAAATGGAACAAAACCAAACCGCTATAAGTAGACTCAAAACTATCTGTGGAAGGATATTTTTAACTTACTATGCAAAATAGGGACGGATATTGCTAATATATAAAATTCCTAGAAATTGATAAGAAAATGGCCACCCAAGCTGGGTGTGTGTCTCAGCACTTTGGGAAGCTGAAGCAGGAGGATCACTTAAGGCCAGGAATTCGAGACCAGCCTGGGCAACATAGCAAGACTCTGTCTCTACAAAAATTACAAAAATTAGCTGGGTGTAGTAGTGTATACCTGTAGTCCTAGCTACTTGTGAGGCTGAGGCAGGAGGATTGCTTGTGCCCAGGAGTTTGTAATAACATATTATTGGAAACACTCAAGTGTATACCATTAGCAGCCTGGTTCCACACTATGGGGTGTGTACATCCAGTAGAACTGTAAGAAAGCATAAGGAAGCTCTGTGTATGAATATGGAAAGGTTTCTTTTCTTTCTTTCTTTTTTCTAAACCTCACTTTGTCACCCAGGCTAGAGTGCAGTGGTGCAATCATGTCATACTATGTGGCCTTAACTTTCAGGCTCAAGTGATTTTCCCATATCAGTCTCCTAAGTAACTGGGGCCATTCCTAAATTTCTTGCAGAGACAGCGTCTCGCTATGTTACCCAGTCTGGTTTTGAACTCTTGGGCTCAAGCAGTCCTCCTGCCTTAGCCTCCCAAAGTGCTGAGATTATAGGTGTGAACCACTGTGCCCAGCCCGTAAAGATTTCTTATATGAATAAAGGCAAGATGCAGAAGAGCATATATAGTATGCTAATAGTTATCCAAAAAGAAGAGAAAAATAAAAGCATGTAGTCATATTTGCTTATGTGTGCTCAGAGAAACTGAAGAATATGTAAGAACAAGTAACGATGATCACCTGTGGGAATTAGGTAGGAGATTCTCACAAGTGACCGTGGTTACTAGTTTCAGTGGGCAGAAGTTGGACAGAGATGGGAGGGAAACTTTTTATAAATCATGTAATTATATAAAATTCTTTTTTTTTTTTTTTGAGACAGAGTCTTGTTCTGTCGTTGCCCAGGCTGGAATGCAGTGGCGTGATCTTGGCTCACTGCAACCTCTGCCTCCCGGGTTCAAGCGATAGTAGCTGGAATTACAGATGCACGGCACCACACCAGGCTAATTTCTATATATTTTTAGTAGAGATGGGGTTTCACCATGTGAATTATATGTAATTCTATGTTAATTATATATATGGCATTTAAACCATGTAACTGTATTATGTTTTGAAATACTTCTGGTTTTCTTTCTATATTTCTTTTTTGTCTTTTATGTTTTTCAAGACGACATAGTAAGGCCAGAGACAGTGATGAAGAGAATGACCCAGACGATGAGGATGCTGTCGTTAATGCAGTGGGGTGTCTTGGACCTTTTAGTGGGTTCCTGGCTCCTGAACTGCAGAAGTACCAAAAACAAATTAAAGGTAAAGAGGTGGCTCTTGATTTAGATTATCAAGATGTATTGGTTTACTACAATAAGAGTAACACTGTGTCCTATAGATGCTTCAGTAATTTTCTGAACTGGTTACAACTATTAAAAGTCTTTATTAGGCTAGGCATGGTGGGTCATGCCTGTAAGCCCAGCACTTTGAGACAGGATGATCATTTGAAGCCAGGTGTTCAAGACTAGCCTGAGCAATATAGGGAGACCCTGTCTCTACCAAAACACAACAACAACAACAACATTAAAAAGTCGTTACTAGGCTGGATGTGGTGGCTCACACTTGTAATCCCAGCACTTTGGGAGGCTGAGGCAGGTGGATCATGAGGTCAGGAGTTCGAGAGCAGCCTGGCCAATATGGTGAAACCCTGTCTCTACTAAAAATGCAAAAATTAGCTGGGTGTGGTGGTGTGTGCCTGTAATCCCAGCTACTCAGGAGGCTGAGGCAGGAGAACTGCTTGAACCCGGGAGGTGGAGGTTGCAGTGAGCTGAGATCATGCCACTGCACTCCAGCCTGGGCAACAGAGCAAGACTCCATCTTAAAAAAAAATTGTTACTAAAAGCATCTTCTCTGTTACTTTATCTTTTTATTATGTAATAGTTTCTCTCTGTATTATGTGTTACATGCATAATACATGTTTCTTTTTCTCTATGGTGACTTTTGCTCCCATTTATTGGATTCAACTTTGTATGCTAAGTTCCTTAGCACAGAGCCTGGCATATAGTAGATGCTTAATATACTCCATCTGAGTTTAATTTATTCCATACTGGCTTCTTTTACAATAGGATTACCCTTTAAATCAAAACATTATGGTGACCTCTACTTGAATTTCTTGAGTGACAAGAAACTCATTATTTTACAAGACACTTTGCTAGATTCTTCCCCTTAGTCCATGGTTTCTAGTTACAAAGAGATAACTTCCACCAACCCGTTCTACTAATAGTTCTTCTCTTTGCTTTTTTTTTCTATTTGAAGGCATCACTGTTTATTAACTGACCAGATTACAAAAATAATCATGGTAGACCCCTTAGTTCATCCTTCTAATAAGCCTGTAGCTCTTCTCTTCCCTATTGCCAGCATTTCTACCTTCCACAAAATAGGAGGTCTTTTCCTTCATTCTACCTTGGGGAGAGGATAATTTAAGGGTCACAGGAAGTTACTGGCTTTTTTGAAGCCTTTTCCAACAGTATAGATCTCATGAATCAGATCCTCCATGTAGATGATGTCATATTTACCAAGAGATTGAGCAAAGTGTTATCTGTCATGGCAATTTGCTTCTTATCAATTTTGCTATAATGACACTTGTAGATTAGTTCATTTACTTACTTTAGGTTTGGGTTTGCGCATGCAATGTATGGTTCTCCAATCCTCACCTTGTTAATTGAAGCCTTGCTGAGCTTAACAAAGGTTCCATTGAAGATCTGATGAAGGCGAAGAAACTCTAACACCTTTCAGACCTTTGGGCTCACACCATTGATATCTCTGATCCTTAGGGAAAGGGACAGTTTGGGTTCTGCAAGAACATAGACGTTGCCAGCTTTTCTTGCCCTCCTAGCCATTTGAACGTCAGTTCTGTCCATCTGCCTGTATTCCTTGTGGCTGTGTTTAGCTTTTTCATAGATAAGCTTCCTCCTTGCCTTTTGAAGCATCTTTTCAGCAAACTTCTTTTTCAGGTGCTTGATCTTCAGCTCTGGCAAAATCCCTTTGCTTTTTCTTGAGGGTTTCTGGCACAGCAGGCACCTTCTTTTTCTTCTCTTCGACACCATCCATAGTTCCAGCTGGAAAGGAGGATTCTTCCCTTTGGAAAAAAATAGAACAAGAGTGCTTACTCCCTCTTCTACCTGATATCCCTTCAAATCTTTGAGGACAGCTATCATGTCCTCCAAAGCTTTCTCAAAGGCCCAAGTTCAGAATTTCTTTAAGCATGTCTCTTAAGTTTTGACTTCTGGACCTCCTAATATTCTATTAATTTACCTCTAGATATCCTATAATTTGGTAATGTTCCTCTTAAAATGTGGTGCTCTGAATCACATGCCATGTTTTATTTCATTTTTTTTTTTTCTATGCAGAATAGACTTCTGTGGTCTGGACATTATCAATGGTATGCACTGTTTTAAAGTTTGTGGTTCTGTACGTCCTTTCTTGTCTTGGGTGGCAGCTTTTCTTTTAGGATATTTATTCTACCTCTTCTAGTTTGAAGACCTTCTCCTTGTTCAGAGAAGTTAGAAATATGCTGAAAGAGGACGGAAACAGAATAGATGTCAGGCACCTCTGTGTTATCTTTGTCATCTGCCAACTTTATACCACCTTCTTGAAGTCATGGGGCTATCTTCTCATTTTTTCGGTTCTTGTTTGGAAGGTAGGAGCAATGGCAGCAACTGCTGCTATTTCTAACTTTTGGTTGTGATCTTTTGGAGTATTTCCTGCAAGCCTCAGCTTGTTTTGAGTTTTAACCTTTTTAATGGCTGGGCTCATGCTGTTTTATGAGTATGTCCTTGGTATGTGCTCTCCTCTCATCCTTTTAAATGGCTTTTAAAAATCTGAACCCAACAAGAGTCTTCTTGATTTCTGCAATGCCTTCTACCCCCTTTCTTATTGCTTGATTTTCAGCTTTTGATTTCTAGCCATAGGATCAATATGTATTTTAATGGTAAAGTTTTTGAATCTGGGTTTCTGTAGCCTGGGTCTGTGTTTCATTTTTTTCTCTGTTTTTCTTTCTGTGCATTTTTGTGCTCAAGGATGACATGATTACTTTCTCCTAAATTTCATCATTAGTCTTTCTTGTTGATTTTGCTCTGATTAGCAGTTTCTCTTTTAATTTCCTTCTCCTTACAGAAATGATTACAGTAAAAAAATGAAGTAAATTTCTGAGATGTTTAGCCTTTGTCTGAATAACACTGTCAGCAGATGTTAGGATAGTTGGAATCTCTCTGTCTTTTTTTACTCTGGCTCCCATGTCAGTTTTACAAATTGTGCTGGAGAAACTTGCTCTCTCCCACTTTGGCCTGTGCAGTCTGTGGGTTACTCCCACCCAGTATTGTTTCTCTTTCTTGGAGGTCATCTCAATTTTATTTAAGAGACAAATCTGCTAGTTGTAGCTATCACAGGAGCAGACACCACATCAGACATAACAACAGAGTGGACAGGAAATGTTTGTTACATGAACAAAGCATTCATTTGAGTGATACAGTGGTCTGAAGTCTTGATAATGTTATAAATTGTTACTATTTTTAATGTAAGAATAATGCACTTTTAATGACTGTCTAAACTCTACAAACCATCAATCCTGTATAAATCCTCATGCAGTTGTGTGGAAATCTGTACAATGATTTTAGAAATTAAGAGTTATATCTTTCTAAGGGAATCTTAGAAAATGGCAGTGATTTTTATCTGGAAGCAGTTGATGTTATGTCTATATAGCTAACAAACTGGTAACAAAATCAAACACTGAACCCACATAGCTCATGTCAGACCCACAGTTAGGTTAATAAGAAAATGCAGAAATATTTTCAGGAGCACATCAAAATAAGCACTAGACAAACTCTAGTATGCATTTTTTTCTGTGATTTAGAATTTAATGGAGGTTAAGATACTGCACTGGGTTGTAGTGTAATCAATTTCCATTTACTCCTGTTCCCCTCCGCCGACCATCTCCTTATGTCTCATCCTTCGAGTGCAGAGCCAAATGAGGAGCAGAGTCTGAGATCTAATAACATTGCAGAGCTGAGTCCAGGAGCAATCAATTCCTGTCGAAGTGAATACCATGCAGCTTTTAACAGTATGATGATGGAACGCATGACCACAGATATCAATGCACTGAAGCGGCAGTACTCTCGAATTAAAAAGAAGCAACAGCAGCAGGTTCATCAGGTGTACATCAGGGCAGGTAATGCGATTCTTCATCTGAATCAATTTCAACTGCATCTCAACTTGTGAAATGAAGAACAAATAATCCTAGGAAGGCCTTGGAATTACTAACTGTAGCTCAGTATCTGTCAACACAGCTGGCTTGAGATAATAGCATATTTAGCATCTCATTTTAAATTTTATTTTATCAGGCTCTAAAGAAGAAAAAGACTGCAGGTTCTTTTTAGGCCCCAAGGACCAGGCAGTTGATGGTATTAAACACGTCTCTACTATGTGTGCTGTGGAGAAGGGTTTACAAATGATTAAAGTGTTGCAAAGCCATGCAGTCCTTGGACTTGAGAAATTTTGGAGCTTTTGCCCCATAAATTTTATGCATCTGAGTATAGAATTTAGCCATCTGCACACTAGTAAATTAAGCTATATACTAGTCATTTAGGTGATATTATAACAGATGATGTGATCAGAGAAAATGGAAAAAAAAAAAAGCCTGTGCTTTGCTGACGGCAAGTATCTTGGGAGTATACTAAAAAGAACACAATTATAATGCAATTGGAAATGCTCTTTTCCAAGGATTGCCAAACTTTTGTAATTCCAAAAGTCCCAGTGAACAATCTGCTTTATTGTTTAATATATGCTGATTTGGGAGTTGTTTATTCTTGCTTGAAGTGAATATCCTAATGAAAATGATGCCTGTCCAGAATTAACCAAAATATAAATTTGACGTGTTTCTAAAGTGGCATGTGAGCATGTGACTGATCTTGCACAAAAACTGAATTTACCTTCCATTTATCAGAGAAGAATAGTTGACTTCTTGACGATTCTCACTTTATCCTGAATCTTTAATGAACAATTTCACTTTAAGTTTCAAAAACATTGGCACATACATTTCCTAATTTTGTCCTTAAAACAAATCTATGAGGAAGGCAAGGACAGATAGTCTCATCTTCTTCCAAATGGTGTGGAAATGGTGATTCAGGAAGGCTTAGCAAGTGTCCAGGGTTATATAGCTATAGTGAGTGGTCAGGCCAGGGCTAGAACACAGGTGTTCTGAATCTTTGTACAGTCCCTTTTTAACTACACTGTACAAGTCTTTGGATGTGATGGTAAACAATTGCCCAGGGTGCTAAATTGACCCAGTGGCTTGTACCCTCATCAGGGATCAGCAAGCTGTGATCTATAGGCCAAATCCTGCTCACTACCTGTTTTTGTAAGTACAGTTTTTTTTGTTTGTTTGTTTGGTTTTTTGAGATGGAGTCTTACTCTGTCATTCAGGCTGGAGTGCAGTGGTGCAATCTCAGCTCACTGTAACCTCCACTTCCCAGGTTCAAGCAATTCTTGTGCCTCAGCCTCCCAAGTAGCTGGGATTACAGGCATGCACCACCACGCCCGGCTAATTTTTGTATTTTTAGTAGAGACGGGGTTTCACCATGTTGGCCAGGCTGATCTTGAACTTCTGACCTCAGGTGATCTGCCCACCTTGGCCTCCCAAAGTGCTGGGATTACAGGAGTGGGCCACTGCACCCAGCCTGTAAATACAGTTTTATTGGAACACAGACATGCCCGTTTTTTTACAGGTTGTCTAAGGCTCCTTTCACACTACAGTAGCTAAAATATTTACAGTCTGGTCCTTTACAGGAAAAGTTTGCTGACCCTTTCTCTAGATCATGGTTGATGTGGTTATCTTTAAGGGAAAGATTGCCGCTCAAAGGCAAATCTCTAGAGCATTGGTTCTCGAAATTTAGTGTGCATACAGATCATTTGGGGATCTGCTAAAATATAGACTCTGTTTCAGTAGGTTTGGAATGGAGCTGAAATTATATGTTTCTAACAAGCCCGTAGGCATTGCTGGTGCTGCTGCTTGGGGACTGTATTAGTCTGTTTTCACATTGCAAAGAGACATACTTGAGACTGGGCAATTTATAAGAGGCTTAATGGACTTACAGTTTCACATGGCTGGGGCGGCCTCACAATCATGGTGGAAGGTAAGGAGGAACAAGTCACATCTTATGTGAATGGCAGCAGGCAAAGAGAACTTGTGCAGGGAAACTCCCATTTTTGAAATCATCAGATCTTGTGAGACTTAGTCACTATCACGAGAACAGCATGGGAAAACCCACCCCCATGATTCAGTTGTCTCTTACTGGGTCCCTCCTATAACACATGAGAATTATGGGAGCTACAAGATGAGATTTGGGTGGGGACACAGCCAAACCATATCAGGGACCATGGTTTGAGCAGCATGGTTTTAGATGAGATGGTATACGATAGGATTAGCAGCACAGGGGGAGAGACTGAACTTGAACTAGAGGCAAAAAGACCTTAGCTTCTGAGACTTAATGGAAGGTGGTGAGGATGGCGGTTGAGGTATCAGCTTCCGAGGTTAGGGAGGATGGGAAATAGAGGCCTTTCAGACTTGATAGCTTTTGTTTTCATGGAGAAATTGGGGGAAAGCTGTTTGGTGGGAATAAGGTGGAGGTTGGGAGTAAATGAGAGGTTAAAGAAAGTAATGAAGATTTAGTTAGGTCATTGAAAGGAGTGAGACAGGGAAATGAAAAGATTGTTTGGTATTAAGGACCCAGTGAAATGAGAGGTCATGAATTTGAAGGGCTCAGTTTCAGAAAAGAGAATGTGGATTATGGATCCCAGGTTGGGGCTTTACTAGCAATGTGTGACAAAGAGACAGGGATGCCTATGAGGCAGTGATCTAAGCAGTCAGCCAAGCATCTGGCAGGGTAGGGGTGTTAGTGAGCCGAAGGCACATGAGGGGTTATGAGGAGCCTGAGGAACAAGGAGCCAGAAGTCTCTGTGGTTCATTACCACATATAGTTAGACTGAGAGCCTGAGAGCTGGAAGAGCCACATATAGTTAGACTGAGAGCCTGAGAGCTGGAAGAGCCAAAGTGAGGAGTATTAGAATTAAATATTTTCACATAAGGTGGAGCTGGGTGATAAGGTTTAGGATGGAACTGGGGAGGCTGAGGAACTATGAGAATGTAATGGAGGGCCAGTCACAGTGACAGTCAAATAATTGGTGAGGTGGCAGGAATGTGGTGAAGAGGAGACAGTTATCAACATTTTCAGTTGATATTGGGGTATGACCAGTGGTAAATGACAACAGTAGAGAAGGGTGGAAGTTAGTTCAGCCAGATGACCTGGACATCAAGGAGGAAGGAAACTCACACACAGAGGGAGAGGCTTTCTCCCTACAACTTCTGTCTGCAGCTGCCATCCTGGGACCATGTGTGTTGAATGCTGCATTGGAAATAGGAGCCTGGTCATAGCCACAGGAGGTCAACGATAATGCCATTGACAGTGCCTTCTAGGAGAACAAAGCTTTTTTGTTTGTTTGTTTGTTTTGAGAAGGAGTCTTGCTGTATTACCCAGCTGGAATGCAGTGGCGCAATGTCGGCTCACTGCAACCTTCACCTCCCGGGTTCAAGCAGTCTACTGCCTCAGCCTCCCAAGTAGCTGGGCCTACAGGTGCGCACCACCGCACCTGGCTAATTTTTGTATTTTTAGTAGAGACAGGGTTTCACCATGTTGGGCAGGCTGGTCTCGAACTCCTTGTCTTGGCCTCCCAAAGTGCTGGGAATTACAGGCATGAACCGCGGCACCTAGCTGAGGACAAAGCTTTTGGTGCTTTTCAGTTTTCAATTGGCTTTCAAAGTCCATTGAGGACACAGGAGTGGTTTTTCATCTCTAGGGCTAGATGCTGGATAGCTGTGATTTCACTGCATTCTCACTACCTTTTTATCACTTCTGTCATTCTGCTGGATCTCACTTCATAATATGCAGTGTGTTCTTTTCCTACCTCTCAGAGGCTGACAGATGATAATCCATATGGTCATAGTGTTTGTTGTATTATTATTTTTTTAAATCTGCAAAGATTTTTCTAGGTACAGTACCTCTGAAGTTGCTACTCAGAGACAAGAGCTCTCTGTAAAAAAAAATTAGGGGGTCCAGGCCCTAATTAGGAATGAGGGGTCAGATGTTCCTTTTTGTATCATCACCCTGTGGTCCCTTCTTCTTTAAAGAAGAGAACACTGGTATTCCAGGCTCTTGGGTTGAATTCGGTTTCTGCTGTCTTCAGTCACATGCCTGTGCCCCTCCCTGGGGAATATGTAGGAAGGGATGTGATGGGCCAGGCTGGGAGGACCTCCATGTGATTTCTGTTCCATGATGGATGTGTTTCTCTGTGATGCACTTCATACTACCTTTCAACATTTCTTTCAGACAAAGGGCCAGTGACCAGCATTCTCCCGTCTCAGGTAAACAGTTCTCCAGTTATAAACCACCTTCTTTTAGGAAAGAAGATGAAAATGACTAACAGAGCTGCCAAGAATGCTGTCATCCACATTCCTGGTCACACAGGAGGGAAAATGTCTCCTGTCCCCTACGAAGACCTTAAGACAAAGCTCAACTCCCCGTGGCGAACTCACATCCGAGTCCACAAAAAGAACATGCCAAGGACCAAGAGTCATCCGGGCTGTGGGGACACCGTAGGGCTGATAGACGAGCAGAACGAGGCCAGCAAGACCAACGGGCTGGGGGCAGCAGAGGCGTTCCCCTCTAGTTGTACAGCGACAGTTGGAAGAGAAGGCAGCAGCCCCGAAGGCAGTACCGGGAGGACGATTGAGGGGCAGTCTCCGGAGCCGGTGTTCGGAGATGCTGATGTGGATGTGTCTGCGGTTCAGGTGAAGTTGGGGGCCCTGGAACTGAACCAGAGGGATGCCGCAGCTGAAACTGAGCCCAGGGTGCACCCACCCTGCCAGCGGCACTGCCCAGAACCGCCCAGTGCACCTGAAGAAAACAAAGCCACCAGCAAACCTCCCCAAGGCAGCAACTCAAAAACCCCCATCTTTAGCCCTTTCCCCAGCGTCAAGCCCCTACGGAAATCTGCTACTGCCAGGAACTTGGGATTATATGGCCCTACAGAAAGAACCCCGACTGTGCACTTTCCTCAAATGAGCAGGAGCTTCAGCAAACCCGGCATTGGAAACAGTGGCACTAAGAAACGATGATGTCTCCCCGAAACGTTGTATCTGAACTCACCTTTTCACAGTAGTATAAGGGTTGCAGCTGAATGGCTCTAAAAGAGTTTTATTTGTCCAGTGAAAATGAGTAGGTTCAGGGATGAGCAACAGCCCATAAAAAATGGGAACTGGAAGTTTTATAATAGAAGTTAGAAACAGGGCTGTTTTCCCATCTACTTGCTAACTGATGAAGTGGATTCTTGTGGCAAAATAAATATTGTGGTTTTATAGTGTGAAATTTTCCCAATTTTTCATTGTGAGCTATTTAAAAAAGACTATATATCTAGACCGTTAACTCTCGTCCATCCTTCTGTTCTGGGGGCCTTCAGAGTCCCTGTTACAGTGCCCCCAAACCTTCTAGTTCTCTGGGTATTACTAATATTCAAGCATGCACATACCAGCTTGCTAGGACAGAAACTGTAAAAAGAAAGTAAGTTTCTTTGTTACAAAAAACTTCCTGATTTTCCTTTTCATGGTTTACGGAGGGGATTGTGTCCTGTGAGATTTCCTACAGTACCAGTCTCAATTTTTTTTTTTTTAAATTCTTATGCTAAATCATAGGAGAAAAATCTAGACAGCCTTTCTTTAACTGTCTATTTCTACCTGCAAAATGAAGAAAACCTTTTATCTCTTGAAATTTCGGTCGATAACCCAGCTGAAGATCTTATGCACAGGACACACTTGGCATATGCTTTAAGCAGTTGCTCCGGACAGCTTGCTCGCGCCACTGAGCTTTTCCTGAGGTTTGTGTTCTCCTCTTGAGGAGCGCTTTCATCCTCAGTGGTACGGATGACTTGATGGGCTCCACACAGAGCCTCGCCTGCATCCCCTACCACACAGCTCACTAACCCACCAGCTCTCGACTGCAGACGCACAAGGCCTCTGTTCAGAAGCCAGAACACAGCACCTGTGACTCTGTTACTTGAATTTTGTGCTTTTTGATTGGAGTCCTTTGTTGAGTACTTTGTTACTTGAACACTGCCTTTCTCTGGAGAAGGCCCCAGTGCTTTCTAGCTCCCTCTCACTCCTGCCCTTTCTAGCTCTCTCTCACCCAGCGGGTCAGGGATAGCACCTCTTGTCTCCACTATGCAGATGGGAACTCTGAGCCACACAGAGGTGAAGTAGCACTTCAGTTACTCAAGGTCAGTACTCCCGGTATTCCAAGTGACTTAGCCACATTTCCTTCAGTGCAATAGGCGGGTTTAATGCTCTTTGTACACAGATGCATTGGCTACATAGCTTGTAAAAACCAAGACTGGGAAGCCATTCACTAAAATCCCTCCTGACTCAAAGGACCTGTCTCCAGATGGTACAGAGTCCCTTGATGGCGTTTTACAAAACCAGCTCTGACTTCCTTATCCTGAACAGGGAGTTCATCTTAAGAATGCTTCATGCACCTGTTATTTGGCTGAGCAAAAGGCTCACTCCTCAATCCCTTCTCCCTGCCATCATTAGAGGAATAGACTCAGCCTTCATGTTTGTCTCTGGAAGACTATTGGCAATACTTTCAGGAATATTGTTGATGCAGCCAATATTGATTTGAGCGAATGGATTGTTAATTCTGAAACGAAAACTGTAATTGTAGAGCAGGCTTTTACTATGAGAGGTACTAATTTTTTTAATAGAGAATGTGGTTGTGTGGGCTTTTTTTGAACAGAAAACACACAATGACCTATACCGTGAGAAAAGCTATTTTATCCTCTTCGTGGTATTTTTACCCCCAAAGGAACTGAAGATGGAAAATATGACTAAGAAGTTATTACAGTTTTGGTCTTGAATTCTGTGCCATCTGAAGTTAGCATCCAGCTTCTTAAAAAGCAGCCATGCCCACAGCCTGCTTTTTGGGAAGGGTGTAGGTGGAGAGATGGGCTTATTTTGCATACCACCCTCAGGGCCCAGAGACCCACTGCATTTTCCAAAGTTAAGCAAATGACACCATTTTCTTCTATCAGCTAAACTTTACAGATAAGACTGATTCCACCTCATATCCTTTTCTTTGCCCCTTCCCAAATGAGTCAGAATAGTCATGTTCCCCTTGAGGGATGTCTGACTTGAATGGAGAATTGTTCTTTCCTCTCTTGAATCAGCTCACTAGCTCCCTGATGGTCTGGGTTCAAGGAGTTGGTTAATGAGGTAGAGGCCACTTATTCAAGTCCTTGGGATTGCACCATTGCTGTCCACAAACAGTATCAACAACACATGCTGTGCCCTGTGAACACTCTCCTCTCACCTGTTTCCAGGGTTAGTCTTCCTGAGAAGGGGATGGATGAGATAACACACAGTTTGGGATATGTATCTGTTGAATGAATGAATAACTGAAAGGATAATAATAGTCCTCTGAGACAAAAATGGCCTTGTCAGATTTTTTAAAATCCAGCAGATTCCTGTTAAAGCACTCTGTGTACCAATAACATGCATGCATTGTACCAAGTAATCACAATGTGAATTGGTCAGTTAATGAGCCTTGCCTACTTTAGAAAATAAAGAAACCTGCAGTAGCCTCTACCACACAGCATGTACAAAGACCAGTATGGACTTGCTCTCTTCCCTATGTATTGGACACTGTATGCAAACACCAGAAGTACTTAACAAGTAGTGGTTTCTTGATTTTTAGATATGTCTGTAGCCTCTTAGCACTTTTGCTGGGAATCAACTCATTTTGATGCCTCTGCACCTCAGTTCCTCTTACAAAAGCCTCCAGATGATCTAAATCTAGTTAGCAATGTCAGCCTATGGACTGCAACGGTTTGGGACATTGTATTCCTTTGTTTGTCTCTTGTTCTGAAGGATTGTATTGATCACAAAGTTGTATGCATAAAGATTCTCATTGTTGTAACTGTTGTGCCATTGTCTGAGTGCATGCATGGAACACCGTTGTGACCGCCCCTTCTCCCTTCTTCCTTCACCCCCAACCCCAGACCCCACTTGGTCACATGAACCAGGGAAACAGCCCGATAAGCTCCATCTTCCCCAGTCTAATCACTGGGTTGCAGGGTGGCCTGTGACCTGCTCAGAATTTGCAGAATAGCTGGTTCCTGAATATGAGTAAGCACAGAGTTTACCTAAGAGAGTTTACCTAAAATTAACCTTTAGATCTACCATTTATTTTTGTCTTAATAAAATGAACAATAAGAATACAGTTTAGCTGCATGGCATTAAGGATTCTGTATGAATAGATGTATAGTTGCTACCGTCTCCCCATATAAAATCTCTCTTTACAGCGTTTCTGAGCCACTTTCTTTGCTGCCTACAGCATTTGAGGCAGCATTTAAAATATATTGTTTTTCCTAATTAGAAAAGTAGCAGGTTTTAGAGAATTGGGAAAACAAAGAGCACAAGGAATCATCTATATTCTGTATAGATCTTTCCAGTACATTTGTGTATGTGTGTACACGCCATTATCTACAAAAAAAGGTATTTTGAACGTGGTAGTTTAAGCTGTCTTTCTGGTAAATGCTCTTATACAATATGATTTTTAGTGACTAATATTCCTGCATGTGTTCATGCTGGAATTCACATAACCAGTACCTTGTCAAATAGGAGGTTTCTGACTAGAGAGTAGTAGAGACAGTAACCTGTTACATGTATGTACATAGCCCAAATTATTTTCTTAGGATATGCGTATAGAAGTGGAGTTGAAGGGTCAGGAAATGTGTCCATTTTTAAGACGCATATATCTCCAAATTGCCATTCTTAAAGGTTGAAGTTATACAAGCAGTGAATCAGAATGCCTGCTTCTCTACATCCTGGAAGAGGCAGCAATCTCTTTCCTTTTTTTTCTTTTCTATGACTTCTAGTGTTGAAGTGCCAACAGAAGTGTTTTAGAAGCAGTGATAATGGACACTCATAACACCCATATCTCATTCCTGACTTTTAAAAGAAGCATTAAATAAGATGTTGGCTGAGGTTTCCGGTAGGTGCCTATTATTAGGTTAAGAAAATTCCCTTTTATTCTTTGCTTGCTAAGAGTTTTTTTTTTTTCATCAACAGGTATTGAATTTCATAAAAAGAACTTTAATTGTATCTTTTGAGAAGGGAATAGTGTTTGAGACTTGGTATCCTGAACTCAAAGAAATAGCCATTACTAGGTTTTGTCAACGAATACCAGATATTTTAGAGTTAGAAGTTAGGCAGTAAAAGCTTTATGTGCAACATGTTCATTGAAGTATTAAATGTACTAATGGAAACCTGAAAACAATGTAAACATCTGGGAATAGGGGAGATGTTTGGGTGAATTCTGATTCATCCCCAGGATGGAAATATGAAGGCCAGTGAGTATTTGGGCCATTGAAGTGGGAGTTATCTGTTATCCACATCAGGCAGCTCAGAGTAAAGTCAGCAAGTCTACAGTCATAGAGCCATCAGGATACGGCGATGGATGGGAGGCCTTCTGGCTGAAGGCAGAACTGTGGGAGTGGTTCTTCCACAAAAGCAGCCAGTGCTCACCTGAATTGGGACTGGTACTATAGGTGTTGGGTCAGCTTCCATGCAGTTCCCTGCTGGCCATCTCCCAGTGCTGAATGTCTGACTCAGTTCAGGCTGCTGTAACAAAGTACCATAGACTGAGGTGGCTTAAACAATGACATGTCTTTCTCACTGTTCTGGAGCTGTGAAGTCAAAGATCAAGATGTCTGCAAATTTGGTGTCTGGTGAGGAAGGGCCCTCTTCCTGGTTTGCAGATGACTACCTTCTTGCTATGTCCTCACACGATGGAGAAAGGGAGTATGTTCTGATCTCTTCCTCTTCTGATAAGGGCACTAACCTCATCATGAGGGTCCCATCCTCATGATGTCATCTAAACCTAATTACCTCCCAATGGCCTCACCTTCAAATACCATCACCTCGAAGGTTGCTTCCTTCCTGGTGGTTTGCTCTGGTCAGATCAAATGACCTCCTGCAAAGTGTCACTCGATCCCATTCTCTCCATCAAGAGTTGTTTTAACATTAAAAAACCAGAAAGTTGACTGTTTCTTAGTGTTTACATTCTTGCTATAACAATTCTAGTTTGCCTTTAGGCAATGCTGATCACTGGGAAGGAGGTGGATCGATTCTCCTATGGTACCAACAGTTTTTCTGGGAGGAAACTTCCTGATACCTCAACCTGGGAATCTCCCTATCCCTGGAGAGTCCAGGAATCTGTATTAAAACATGAAACAAAGCAAAAAATAAAAGAAAAAACCTCCCTTAGTAATTGTTTTCTTTTTGAGACAGGGTGGAGTGTACATAGCCCGAATTATTTTCTTAGGATATGCGTATAGAAGTGGAGTTGAAGGGTCAGGAAATGTGTCCATTTTTAAGACACATATATCTCCAGGCTGGAGTGCAGTGGCACAATCTTGGCTCACTGCAACCTCCGCCTCCTGTGTTCAAGCAGTTCTCCCGCTCAGTCTCCCAAGTAGCTGGGACTGCAAGTGTGTGCCACCATGCCTGGCTAATTTTTCTGTTTTTAGTAGAGATGGGGTTTCATCATGTCTTGAACTCCTGGCCTCAAGTAATCTGCCCGCCTTGGCCTCCCAAAGTGCTAGGATTACAGACGTGAGCCACTGTGCCTGGCCTTTCTTAGTAATTTTAACGTTGAACTAAGTTTAGCAACCACCGAACAAGTTGACTAGCCATATGTCACCTGATGACAGGGGTAACGATGGGGAAATATCACGGAGTGTGCTGACACAAACCTAGATGGTACAGCTTACTACACACCTGGGCTATATATGATGTGGCCTATTGCTCCTAGGCTACAAACCTGTATAGCAAGTTACTGTGCTGAACACTGCAGTCAGTTGTAACACAATGGTAATTGTGTATCTAAACATATTAGAAAAGGCACAGTAAAAATACAGTATTCCAATCACCCAGGACCACCATAGCATATGAGGTCCATCGTTGACTGAAACGTGATGTGGCACATGACTGTATTAAAATGGTCTCCTAACTGGTCTCACTGCCATCCATTTTGGACCCTCCCCCTGCCCACCCCACCTCTCTGCTGCTTGGCTATACACTGCTGCCAGAATGATCTTTCTAAAATGAAAAACTCATTGGGCCATCCCTCTGGTCAAAATCCTTCTTCATTTTGTGGAGGGTAAAAGCTAAAATCCTTATCTTAGCGTGATTTGACCCATGGTTAATTTTCCATCTTATTTTCCCACACCTTCCCCATTCATTACCTCGTGCAACCTGTCCTCACCAGTACCATAATATTGACCATCTGTGGAGCTCCTTGAGCTCAGCACTATACCAGCTCCTTTGTGCTATCTCACTCATTCCTCCCAAGAGCTCTGTGAAGCTTACTGGCACTATATTACAGATGATGAAGGTGAAGTGAGCAGTTACATCCTTGGCCACTTGGAAGGAGGTGGATGAATTCCCCTATATGACCAACACTTTTCTGGGAGGAAATTTCCTGATACCTCAACCTAGGAATCTCCCTATCCCTGGAGAGTTCAGGAATCTACATTAAAATGTGAAACAAAGCAAAAAACAAACAAACCTCCGTTAGTAATTTTTGTTTTGTTTTTGACACAGGGTCTTGCTCTGTTGCCCAGGCTGCAGTGCAGTAGCGCAATCTCAGCTCACTGCAAGCTGCTCACTGCAACCTGTTGAACTGGTAAATAACTGGATCCATCTGACACCAGAGCCTGAGCTCTTCTTTGCTACACTGTCTTATAACTTTGCCCATAACTCTAAGTTCCCTGAAGGCCCCCCACTCCCCTAATGCCCTCATACTGCTGTGTATTCATAAATCCTCGCTTCGAGCACCCTCCTTGCTCGAGTCTGCCTAGCAGATACCTACCTATCCTTTTAGTCTCATTGCACACATCAATGGGGTAAAATCCAATCTATACCATTATATGATTTGGGGCAAGAGTCTTAACATCTGAGACCTTCAATTTCCACATCTGTACAATGAGAATAATTTCAATCTCATAGGGTTTTTTGTGGACAACTGCCATCTTTGCTGCCTAGAATTCACTATGCTTTGGCAACACTGCCCTGCTTTTGCTTGGGGAGCCAGCCCTCCTCCACCTCTGCCCAAGTACTTCCGGTGACAGTGATGGCCCTGGAGGGAGCTTAGGGCCTGAGCTCAGACACTCAGGACTCTTCCTCCCCCTCGCCATGGTATCTGACCCATGGATGAGCCACAGGCAAAGAAACTCAATTCCTAGGCTCTTGTTTTGAACTCTCAGGGAAGCAGACTCACTCGTTTCTACTGGATTTGGTCCTAAGTTGCTAAGGTTTGGGGAAAATTGGGTTACATATAGCTTATGTGATAAACTCCATAAATGGATACACAACAGAATTTAACCTGGAAGGAAAAAGCCCAGGAGCAGTTGCTGGCAGCCATCTTGTAACCATGAGGGGAGAGCTTGTTGGAGAAGAGTTAACACTGAGCAAGCAGAGCTGAGGAACAGAGAAACTAGGCTGCTTTCAGGGCCTGTGAGCTCTGGATCAGGCCATGCCTGAAGCTAATTTGTCTCATTCTATTTACTATATCAGCTAACATTCCAATTTTGGGGTTTAGCTAGTTTGGTCAGATTTTCTACCACTCATGTTGAAAATTAATTGGAACAGAGGTGTTGTGAAGATTACAGATGATAAGGGCAAAATGGTGGCTATATCAGTGCAGTAGTCAGGATTATTTTTGCTTTCCAGTGACTCAAACCTCTCCTAAACTGCTCTCTCAGTTTTGGCTCCGTCTTCCCGTCACAATAACAGATGGTGTAGAGAGGTGTAGAGAGGTGACAGAGTCAAGGAACATGGTTCTTGTTTTCTGAAGATGGTTCTTTCCTCAAGCCCTTTGAGTTCTTCTTTGGTCTTATATTCTCGTCACAGAAGGAGAGGTGATTTTGAGTAAAAACTGTCTTTCACCAGTTTTGTCTACCATTCCGATTCCATCTGCGTTCCCAGAGGAGTCCTGTTGAGGACGGAGTGACTGTGAGCAAAACATGAAGAGCTGTGTCACCAAGTTCCACAAAATTTGGGAGTCCAAGCAGCATATTTGTGGGATTTGTCTGACAGAACGCAGTGGAAACAGAGCGTGGCATTCACTCCACCTCCCCCAGGTGACCGGCAGCTTTCTCACAGAGGAGGGGCTCTAGTGTATCCCTAATGGCATCTGCGGGGGAAGCAGCAGGGCTGGGTGAGAAAGTGGGTCTCAAGGGACCTGCGGTGTTCAGCAGAGCCGTGGGAGGACCTGCTGGGAGCACACTTGTTTAGGAACACATGAGAGGCGCCCCGTGAAGATTTCAAGAAAACCTTGCCCAGTTAAGGGGATGGGAGGACTTTATAGGTCCTGTTTCAAAATATGTCTGTGAGAACAGTGTTGAGTCATTGTTGCTACGGAAACCCTATCTGAACCAAGAGGTTGCTAAGGTCTGGGGAAGGTTGAGCTACATATAACTTATGTGATGAACTCCACAAATGTCTATGCAACAGAATTTAACAGATAGTGAAAAGCATAAAGATTTTTGTTGCATGTACAGCTATGGAGCAGAATTTCTAGTACATTAAAAAGTGCTTCTATCACAATAATAAACATTACTCAGTGGCAATCCTAGGCATCATGTAGCTCAAGGATATTCAAAGGTTTTTAAGAAGCTGAACATTATAAAATTATTGTTTAGACTTTCATTTTAATTAGATAATATTTGCACATGGTGAAAATTTAACATGTACAAAAGCACATAGGAAAACTAGGTCTGCCTCTACTTGTTGACCCCATCCACCCAAAGCCTCTACCCACAGGAAACTGTTGTTACTCCTTTCTTTTGTATCCTTTCAGAGATGTTTTATGCATATTCAAGCACATTCTCACACACACACTTTTGTAAGCAGTAGCACAATAACCTTCTGAACTTTCCTTTTTCACTATGTACCATGGAGATCGTTCCAGAACAGTGTAAGTAGAGCCACCTCATTCTTTTTTACTGCTGCATGGATTTCCATTTCAGGTCTGTGCACAATACATTTATTCTCTAATCTATTATTAGATTATTTGTTTGCTTCCAATTTCATATCTAAGGAATATGTATATCCTAATACATATGATGTAATACTACAAATGAGCAAGTTAGCTAAGGAATAAATTCTAAGATATGGAATTACTTGTCAACATTGCTCATTTAAAATTTTGATACATGTTGCCAAATTGCCCTCCACAGATGTTCCATAAGTTTCTACTGCCATCAGCAATGTGTGGAAGTGCCCAATTCCTCCTACCCCCCCCATCATTCAGTATCTTATCAAACTTTTTGATCTTTTCTGATTGGGTGAGTACTTAATGTATATTTGAAAAATATGCATAAGTTTGACATATATTTAAAAGTTATTTATATGTCCTTTGTTCATAGCCTTTGCTCATTTTTGCTCTTTTTTTCTTACTGATTTTTTTTTTTTTTTTTTTTTTGAGACAGAGTCTCACTCTGTCGCCCAGGCTGAAGTGCAGTAGCGTGATCTCGGCTCACTGCAACCTCTGCCTCCTAGGTTCAAGCGATTCTCCTGCCTCAGCCTCCCGAGTAGCTGGGATTACAGGCATGCGCCACCACCCCAGCTAATTTTGTATTTTTAGTAGAGACGGGGTTTCTCCATGTTGGTCAGGCTGGTCTTGAACTCCCGACCTCAGGTGATCCACCTGCCTTGGCCTCCCAAAGTGCTGGGATTACAGGCGTGAGCCACCGCGCCCGGTGCAAAGTGTTTCCAATAAATGAGGATACTCCACCCCTTGCTCTCCAAAAGCTTCGCTTTAATTTGGGTTTTGGTGCCAGCAATTTAGTCTTGATTGATACAATAACGTTTCAAATTTCTAGAAATAGTTGGGGGAGGGGAAGACTAGCCTGTGTTGTAGAGCTTTGAGGAGAGAAAAACAGCTTTGCACCTGATGCCTCTCCCTGAGAAAGTAGTCAGCCCCAGAGAGCCCCAGTTCCACCTTCTTTTGAAATTATTTTAGAGGTAATCTCTGGATCCCCTCCAGGAGGGACTGTCCACCCCCAGCAGGTGCAGAGAATGAACCACTGCTTTAAACCATTGCCTGGTAAATGGTTTAAAGTGTCACTGCTAGACATGGTGGCTGTGATGTCACTACCGTGTGTATCTTGAAAAGTCAGTAAAGAATAAGTAAAACATTTGAAGAGGTTCTTATTCAGCAACAATATTTGTTTAAAGGTTTGCCGAAAAACACAAAACAAAGTCTTAAACACCAAACCTTTAATAGTATAAAAATAACAAGGCTTAAGTCATAAACCCTGGATTTCCAGAATTTACAAAGATAATTTTTGAAAAAGGAATTACATCAAGAAAAGATTTTATTTTTTTGAATTGACTCTCTTCTAAAACAAATAAAAAAAAAAAAACAAGAAAACAGTAACAAAAAATAGTTGCTAATCATCAATCCAGAGAAATGGATGGATTCCAATATTTTATTCACAAACAAGCTTCATTCCAAACGGCAGAACAACAGGGGTCTGGCCTTCTGCATGGCTCAGGCCTGAGTTTCTGAACCAGAGGTTATATGGCGAGGCTGAGATTAAGGGTTTTCCTGTCTCATTTAATCAGGGCATAGTCACAGTTGCACCAGCAGTTGTTTTCATGTCCAATTCTGTTGGCTTTGTAGTCTAGGAAAATTCTCCCACCTCTAACAATGAGCTGACCTGGTACTTGAGACTCTGCCGTGCTGATATATTGACACCAGAAAATCTGGACACTGCTCTGGGGTTCTTTCATAAAGTCCGAGAGGTCATACTATTTTCACAGCAACACCAGGGCGTGATTTGCCTTTTTCACTCACATTTTCTCACAAATATACAAGGAGGTTTTCAGAGGCTGCATAATGTGTGATATCACAACAGATTGAATGCAGGAGCAGCTAGGAGAACCCAGCTGTCTTCTATTAAACCACACATGAAAGAGATTTGCAAAAATGTAAAGCAATGCTGCCCTTTGGCCAAATATTTTTGTTTTGGAAAATGTGGTTATTTTTCATAGAATCTTATTTATGATAAAGTATTTATTGTATTTTTTAAATAATTAAAATATTTTGACTTGACTTATAATACACTAAATAAAAGATATCATGTATAAGCTCTTTAGGGTCCTCATAATTTTTAAGAGCTTATGTGAAATTTAAAGTTTGTCTAAAGAGGTTCAGAGACCACAAATTTTGAGAATTATGGGTCTATGGGATAGTGAAGGAAGATAAACACAAAATAACAATTAATATTTATTGAGTGCTTCCTGTTTGACAGGCACTGTGCTAAGAGCCTTACATGGATTGCCTCCTTTAATTCTTGTAACCTCCCCTCAGAGTAAGTACCAGTGTTTCTTCTTTTATTTTTAAGAGACAGGGTCTCACTTTGTCACCCAGGCTGAAGTGCAGTGGCACAATCATAGCTCATAACTCAATCATAGCTCAATGTAATCTTGAACTCCTAGGCCTGCCTCCGCTTCCCAAAATGCTGGGAATACAGGCGCATGCCACCATGCCGGGCTTTAGTGTTCCTTCTTCTGCAATAGATGAGGAAACTGGAGCTTGGAGAGGATGTTACTTTCTCAAGATCGTAGAGCCAGAGTGTGGCAGAGGATGGAATTGAACCTGAGAGAGCGGCTGTAGCTCCCTTATTCTATTTTTTTTTTTTTTTTTTTTTGAGACAGAGTCTCGCTCCGCCGCCCAGACTGGAGTGCAGTGGCGCGATCTCGGCTCACTGCAACCTCCGCCTCCCTCCCGGGTTCGTGCCATTCTCCTGTCTCAGCCTCCCGAGTAGCTGGGACTACAGGCGGCCGCCACCACGCCTGGCTAAATTTTGTATTCTTTGGTAAGGCGGGGTTTCACTGTTAGCCAGGATGGTCTCGATCTCCTGACCTCATAAACCACCCGCCTCGGCTTCCCAAAGTGCTGGGATTACAGGCGTGAGCCACCGTGCCTGGCCAGCTCCCTTATTCTTAACCACTTGGTGGTAGTCCCTCTAAAAGCCTGTCCCCCCACCCCTTAACCCGCTGTACTATTGTGATGTAATGGAAGATTGTGATCTAGGAGCCAACGGGAGAGGATATTGTACTACAGGCACTCAGAAGATCTTTCCCTCTCAGAGTCGAGGTTGGACTGGAGCAACTGCTGGCCTCTCATGGTGTGTGGACACCACATGGGCAACTAGATCCTAAAATACAGTGACCCACGCTGGTGTCCCTCCTCTTTTAAGTTGCTTTGGGAACAAAAAGGCCATGATTATTAAAAAGTCATAGTTTTGCAGGAAATGAAAGCCAACACCCATTAACAGGGGTACAGCTAATGGGCATGGTGTATGAAAGGCAAGGGCCGCTTGGCATTGTTTTTCACTCTTAGATAAGCTGAAAAGGACCTCAGAACAACGGTATGTTTTAGCCTAAAGAGAAAAAAAAGTGTGCTTCTAATCTGAGGGGAAAATGATGGTGTGTTAAAGAATATGAATTAGTGGATGCTAAAGAGGTCTGTTATTACTCACAAGGACTAATATTCACACAGAATTGAATTTGACTAGGCCAGCAGAAAAACTTCCAAATATTCCTTTCTGTCCAATGCAGGGATCAGGCATTATTGCCCCAAGGCAGATTAGACTTAATTGGTCATACATTTGCAAAAATGAGTATAATGCCTTTCCATTTCTTCTATTATCTTAACTCATTGCTTTACATTGGCTCTCCTATTGTCTTATCTTTCTTGCCAATAGCACTTGATGGCCCAATGAAAGGCACTTGACTTCCCTAACAGTATGCAAACTTCATTAGCCTTGGTTCTTTTTTTTTTTTTTTTTTTTTTTTTTGAGACGGAGTCTCGCTCTGTCCCCCAGACTGGAGTGCAGTGGCCGGATCTCAGCTCACTGCAAGCTCCGCCTCCTGGGTTCATGCCATTCTCCTGCCTCAGCCTCCCAAGTAGCTGGGACTACAGGCGCCCGCCACCTCTCCCGGCTAGTTTTTGTATTTTTTAGTAGAGACGGGGTTTCACGGTGTTAGCCAGGACGGTCTCGATCTCCTGACCTCGTGATCCGCCCATCTCGGCCTCCCAAAGTGCTGGGATTACAGGCTTGAGCCACCGCGCCCTAAAGGTGTTAGGCTACGTTTTCCGGTCAAAAGTCTGGGATAGTGTCAAGGGATGGGTGGACTGTCAGAGACACCATGGGTTTGCTCCTTGGCTCCCTTAGTTAACACACTGTGTTTCGCCACATGAGGGGAGAACTGACAAGGTATTTGGGAACTGAAAAATCGTAGTTACAACTGAGTTCACAAAACTCTTGAGGTGGAGTTGGACACGACCTTACTGGCTTCTCCTGGTAGACGACCTGTGCTCCTCAAGGTCTCCCAAAGGCATGACTAACTACTCAACTCGGTGTCATCCCAGTTCTCCAGTGAGCCATGGCCTCATTTTATTGACACTAAGAGCAACGTTCTCAGGCCAGGACAGCACTCTGGAGCTTCACAGACCAGAAAAGTCACATTCCTTCCCTCACGGAGTTTAAAGTCCCACAGGGAAAGATAGATGGGTGAAGGAAAGGCAAACACCAAATGGTAAATGCACACTTGGGAGCTTCCTTTTCTTTGAGATAAGAAGGAAGGCTGAAGAAACAGAAATGTTGAGAAGCTGGCATGGGGAAGTACAGCAGGTAGAGGTGGGAGAGAATGAAGGAATCTCTACTCCAGTTGAACAGGAGATGGGAGTTTGGGCTGTAAGTGAAGGAGGTAGGGGGAAATTGCGCTGCAGGAAAGTGAAAGAGAGGTGAAATGAAATAAATGCGGTGGGCATTGGAAATTTAAATCGGATCTTAAAAAAATACTCCTGCCCCCTGGCTTAGGAAAAAAATGAACATAGGTAAGCCTTATCTAAATAACCATCTTCCTTCCATTTCATTTGTTCCGGTTTATGTTTGGAGGATTTGTATGTGATCAGATAGTTAATAAACAAGTGAAGTATGAGTACAAAGAGAAAGAGATGCAGTTCCTGTAAAATCTAAGATAAAAGCTTTGGAAAGCCTCGATAAAACTGAGTTACCAAAAAAGCATCATTAAATAAAAGGTGAGAGAGACAACTGTAAGAAAAAAAAAATTCATTAAAAATCAGTGGAGGCAATTTTGTTTCACAAGTGTCTTAAGGTTCTCACCATATCGTAAGTAAATGCTGGACACTGTAATAATGTACAATGGTTTGATTTGTGCAACAGAGACTAGCAGCAACTTGGTGAATCTGCATTCAGGAAAGAGACCCTGGCCCTGCATCGCATGATTGGTGAATAAACGCATAGTTAGATGTGTGTTTTAGGTTAAAGTCTTTAGTGAGCTCTGCATGTATCATTTTAATGATTCTCTGTTCTGGCTTTTCTGATTTTTCAACCAGTTCCCTGTCAGGTATGGTTGGATAAGAGGTATAAAGGGAGAGTAAAAAGGCTTGGGGTTTTATTGTTTTCTTCCCCCTCACTTGAAGTGAGCAGGCATGTGATTATTTCATCTGACCACTAGATGCCACTATTGCTTCATGGAAATATTTTCCAGCTGCTTTGGCTCTAGTAATTTATGCTGGACATTTTACTCTTAACTGGGTGCTTGTGTGAGGAAGGGCAGAATGGATCCCATTGTTACCTCCTTCACCTGTGCTCAAATCTAGCAAAGTTTAAAAAGTATATAGACATGGCATTTGAATAAGGGGCACCCAGTACAGAGTTCCCAGCCAAGGATCATTATTTCTTGAAGAATGACTTTGAAAACGGCTTCTTTTTATTTTATTTTATTTTATTTATTTTTTGAGATGGAGTCTTGCTCTGTCACCCAGGCTGGAGTGCAGTGGCGTGATCTCGGCTCACTGCAACCTCTGCCTCCCGGGTTCAAGCAATTCTCCTGCCTCAGCCTCCCAAGTAGCTGGGATTACAGGTGAGTGCCACCACGCCCAGATAATTTTTGGATTTTTAGTAGAGACAGGGTTTCACTGTGTTGGCCAGTCTGGCCTCAAACTCCTGACCTCAAGTGTTCTGCCCGCCTTGACCTCCCAAAGTGCTGGGATCACAGGTGTGAGCCACCTCACCCGGCCCAGCTTCCTGTTAAAGTAAGTAGAGTGACTTATTGTAAGTAAGGGCAAATAAATGTTCTGTCTGATTTAGGGCATACACACTACCTTGTGTCTAGTGCAGGTCACTCTGTCATAACAAGCCCCACCAGGTGGCTATCCCTGGTTGCACAAAGGGTAAAGCTGCCACTGAAGCCCAGCACCCCTTCCCAGTGGGAGCCCCTACTCTATATGCTGAGGAATTCCTCAGGTCAGTAAAGTCACCTTCTGAGGAATTCCTCAACATATAGAGCAGGGGCTCACATTGAGGAGGGAGGAGGGCCAGCCCTACAGTGTCCTGAGCCGGCTATGGAGATCCCCTCTATAGACCCTGACATGTTTCAGGGACCTCAGAACTGAAAGAGCTCCTGGAGGTCAGCTGCTTCAGTCTCCCACTTACTGCAAGCAATCCTTTGGTAACATCCTTGGTACAGGAGCGCTCACCCGCTGGAATACTCTCTGTACTAAGATCCCTACTTGGTTGGGCATTTCATTTTCTCGTGGGGCAGCACTGTTAGAAAGCATATTCTATATTAAGCCAAAATCTGCCTCCCTTCAACTTCCCTTAATCATTTCTCATGATTTCCAGACTCCTCATCAATTCAGGAGATAACAAGAAAGGATGAAGGATTGATTCGGGATAATTCAGTCCTTATTTATTGAACAGCTTTAGGGCCAAGGCCCTGTACTAAGCAATCCAGAGCATCTGCTGGAGACAGTTGGGATTGTCAGTGTTCTTACTGTGTCTTTCCTGGAATGAGACATAACATTCCAGGTGAGGTCCAGTTCATGCAGGTATAGGGACCATTACTGCAGTCGATCGGGAAGCTTCCATCGAGTAAGATTATGTTAACTTTTTATACACTATAACAATACTGGTCCATTTGCAGTTGAGGTAGATTTAAATTCTCAAGTCTTTTTTTTTTCCTCAGGATCAGTGTCAAGCAATTTTTTTTCCATTGTGTGCTGCTTATTTTTATTTTTATTTTTGGAGACAGGGTCTCACTTTGACATCCAGACTGCAGTATAGTGGTGCCAACCTGGCTCACTGCAATCTCCACCTCCCAGGGTCAAGCAATCCTCCAGCGAAATGTTTCTAAGAATCCACTTATCTGTTGTGAGCTAGAACTATATCACACATCTCTTTTCTTACAAAGACATTGACTGGTTTCAAGTCTGGTTTTGTTTATGCCTTGCTACAACAACCCATGAATGTCACACTCGCCAGCTAAATACTAATCTATATCACTGGAAGAAATAACCAAGTCAAGTGGTTCCAAGAACTCAGTAAATGTTGGGCAAAACCCTTGAAATTAACTGAATAATTAATATATTGTCTGACAAAATACTAGATTATTAAATATTAGCCATTATGTGTTTAAAAGGGTTTGTTGTGATGAAATTTAGAGTTAGAAATAGCTCCCCCAAGTTTTGGTCCTGAGCTACTCATTTTGGTAAATGATGAGATTAATATCATTAGGCAATGTAATTACTGTATTTCAGATATTAGTCATCTGTGTCAGTTTGATATTTCTACATATATATGCCCTATTCATATTATACCTAAGCTTCCAGTTTATTTAATTAAGTTGTGACCATCATAAGTAGGAAAACAGATATTAAATGAAGATGAGAATCTGAACCACAAGAATTGTATGTGATAAATTAATGGGCAATATAGTGCAGTGATGAAAGAGATATTTACATTGCAGGCTGCATTTGGAATGCAAATAGTTTGATTATACATTTCCTGGAAAAGTCTCTAAGAGGAATCTAGAATTTGAGGGAAACTTTTGACTCAGATTTTGTTCATAGAGACTGTTTATTACTCAGCTTATAGGATATGACACACACTTGGTTTTCCTTCTACCTCACTGATTCCTGCTTTTCAATCTCCTTTGCTGGTATTATATCAAATTTAGCTAAAGCTGCCTCCTTACATATTTTAAGTTTGGCCTAAAGTTTCTCTGTACCTTGTGAACTATAACAAGTGGAGGTGTAAACAGACCCATATCCTACACTTGTGCCAATCACCGAGTCTTGGCCAATCAGATGTAGCCAACTGTTCAAACAAGGAAATGCTGAGCCGTAACCAATCCAGCTGTTTTTGTACCTCACTTCTGTTATCTATACGTCACTTTCCTTTTTCTGTTCATAAATCTTCTTCCCCCACATGGTTGCACTGAAATCTCAGAGCCTATTCTGGCTCAGAAGGCTGCCTGGTTCACGAATCATTCATTGCTCAGTTAAACTCCATTACATTTAATTCAGCTGAAGTTTTTATCACTGGTTTCTTCTTTTCTTCCCATCCATTTAATACTGAGGTGCTTCGGGGCTCAGCCCTAGCCCCTCTTTATCTGTATCTACTCCCTTGCTGACCTGTTCCAGGTTCATGTCTTTAAATACCATCTTTATGCCAACAAGTCCCAAATGTGTGCCTTCAGTGCAGATCTCCCTCTGAGTTCCAGACGTAAGAACATTCAAATATGAACTCCTGATCTTCCTTCTAAACCTGCCCCACCCCTCAGCTTTTTCATCTCAGTTGGTGATAACTAAGCATAGCAGTTTATTAGGTCAGAAAAGTGACAAGGGACTCGCAGAGACTTGTGTGGAGTTTGAGTTTTCTCTGAACAAGATAAGGAGACAGAGAGTTTTGAGCAAGAAGGGGAATTATCTGGCATATTTTAAAAGGCTCATTCTGGCTGCATTGCAGAGAGCAGACAGTGGAGGCACAAAGATATATCAAGAGAGACCAGTTAGGAGGCTGCTGCAATAACCCAGGTGTGAGATCATGACGACTTGGATCAGGGTAGTAGTAGTGGTAAGAAGTGGTCAGATTCTGGATGTGTTTTCAAGGTAGAGTTAATAGGATTTCTTGGCAGGATGCAGGATGTGAAAGAAAAAGAAGTCAGGGATGATTCCAAGACTTTTAGTTTGAGCAACTAGAAGAGTGGTGGTGTTACCTTCAACTGAGATGGGGAAGATTGCATAGTGAGTTTGGGATGTCCACTAGATATTGAAGCAAAATGCTTAAATGGGAATTTGAACATTTTAGTCCATTTGAAGTTCAAAAGAGAGGTCTGGACTGGATATGTAAAATTGGGAATCATTGCCTTATAGATAGTATTTAAAACCTCAGACTGGAAGAGATCACTAAGGTCTTAGACACTTACAGTAAAGAGAATTTCCTATAGACCTAGAGATTGGTTCTCAACCAGAGGTGCCTCCCCTGGGGATATTTGAAAATGTCTAGAAACATTTTTGGTTGTGGGGAGTCATTGCTACTGGGACCTACTGGACAGACAGCAGGGATGCTACTATATATATCTATCCTATAATGCCTAGGACAGCCCCCAACAACAAAGAATTATCTGGCCAAAAAGTCAGTAGTGTCAAAGTTGAGAAACCCTTGTATAGATGGAAAAGACCAAGGACAAAGCCTGGGACACTGCAATATTTAAGAGATAGAGAGGAAGAGGAGGAACCAGCAAAGGATACAGAAGAGTAATCAGGCAAATAGGAGGAAACTAAAAGTTGTAGATCCTGGAAGGCAAGTAAAGAAGGTTTATCAACAAGTAGGTGTGTCGAATGCTGCTGATTAGGGACATGGTGTCAGTTGCCTGTAGTTCCAGCTACTGGCGAGGCTGAGGCAGGAGGATCGCTTGAGCTCCAGAGTTCAAGGCCAGCCTGGGCACCTAGTGAGATGATGTCTCCAAAAAAAAAAAAAAAAAAAGCTACTAAGTCAAATTGGACGATAACTGAGAATTATTCGTTGTATTTGTCAACATGCATGTGATTTATGATCTTGAGAAAAACAGTTTCAGTGTATGTGTTGGGTGGATTTAAGATAGAATGGAAGGAAAGGGAGATTGCAGACAACTCATACGTAAAAGTCTTGGGAGAGGTTTTGCTGCAAAGGAAAACAAAGAAATGGGGCAGTGACTGGAGGTAAGTATCAGAGAGTTGGGCATGAGTTTAGAATGCTGACTGTCAGACCATCAAGGGCCTTTGAATCAAGGACAAGGCAGATCCAGGTTGAAATGATTCTGGACACAGGTCTAGAATGAGAAAAAGGTCTAGAAAATAATTATGTTTTTGGGTGACAGCTTCATGGGTCAGAGGCAGGTCTGATGACTGGGGCCAATTGTACCAGACGGTTCTAAGACACACTGTTCTTTATATTCTATTCTTTTCTGTCCAAATAAAGGACTGGAACTGGCATATGAATTCTTCGCAATAACTCAGTACAAGATTCCCTGCTGTCTCTGACTTCTAGGGGTAGATTTATTCTTATTTCATGTGGCTCCAAGGGTGCAGGTAAGTTTCAGGGCCCTCTCTGTCTGGATGATTGCAGCAGTCACTTATCTGACTCCAGCTTGCTGCCTTTCACTCCCTTCTCTATTTCCAGAGTGATCTTTCTAAATGCAAATCTGAGTCTATCATTCCCCATCTAAAAACTGTGTATAGCTTCCTGTCCTAATCAAGATAAAATTCAGGCTCCCTTGTGTGGCATACAATATTATCTCAGATTTAGTTTTCCCTGTGTTTTCCAGGCTTGTGTCCAGCTTTTCTGTGCCTTGCAGTAGATGTTGGACTTCTCCACATTCATGGTTCCATGTACTCACCATGCAGAGGCAGACCTCCAAACCTGTGCTTAACTTGTTTACCCTTCTATAACACCCTATCTACTTTTCTGTGTTTGGTTAACTCCTGCTCATTGTTCAAGACTAATTTCCTTTAGGAAGCAGTATACGTTAGAATTCAATGTGGTTACAAGTGACAAAAAATAACAGTGGCTCTGTTGCTGCCCTGGAGTAAACATGAGAAAGAAAAGGATATCCTGGGGTCCATGGAGAGGAACGTCAGATGCCTCTCTAAATGGGCACCAGGCCCATTTTAACCATTTTTAAGTGCACAGTCCTGTGATGTTAAGTCATTTGCATTGTTGTGCTTTCCTGGTACTTCTTGAGCTCTTTTTATCTGTAGACATTGGTCCTCCCTTAATTCAAGATAATTATCTTCTAGCATATCTTAACAATCTGTTCTTGGAACCACTGTTATTCAACTGGGACTGGCAAATCCCAGCCTGATCTTTCTTAGATTTCAAGACTATGATGTTGCTGCCTGGTATGTGCCTTCAACTCTAGGGGATTAAAGTCATGTATTTTGCTTTGTTTTGTCTCACATTTTGCCTGAGCCTTGTTTTAGATTAACTGGTCACTTCATTAATTCATTCAATGACTGATTCACATACAGGTTTGCTGTAACTTACTATGTAAAAAGTCTGTTTCTTCTGGCTTAATCATCAGGGTTTCTGGAGGTGTGGAATAGCAGACTAATTATCCCTCTGTAACCACTCATGTTTTTGAGATGAATTACCTGTAGTATGAATTCTTTGCTCATTCACCATATTATTTGTTGAAAAATAACAATTGGGCACTTGTCACTTATCAGACACAGTGCTTGGTGCTCAGGATGCAGAATGAAAGACATTCCTTGTCCTGAAGGAGCCACAGTCTAGTGTCAGGGTAGACAAGGAAAGCAAGAGTGGAGCATAATAAGTTCTTAGGTCAAGGTATACCTGAAGTGTTATGAGAGTCCGGAAGATGGGGCATGTGATTGAAACTTGGAGTCAGGGAAAAACCTCAAGAGAAAGTAGTGCCTGGAGGTTGCAGTGAGCTGAGATCATGCCGCTGCACTCCAGCCTGGGAGACAGAGTGACATACCGTCTCAAAATAACTAACTAACTAGCTAACTAACTAAATAAATAACATAGTGCCTGAACTGAGTGATAAGAGACCTAGGAGTCAACAGGAAGCTAACATGGGCTGAACCAGCTTGATAAAATAAAACTCTAGACAATTTCATCAACACTAACCCACACCATTTCAAATAAATATTCAAAGTAAAAAAAAAAATGTGCTTGTTAGGCAACTTTATCATAAGTTCCCTAATCTCCATCAACCCACCCCAATGTTACCCCAATTAAATACATAATACAAGTTCCTCAGTTTCAACTAGATCCCCACCTGGATTCCTATCTCTCTTCTAGAGACTTCTGGAAAGTTACTGCCCTATTTTCTTCAGCCCACTCCATCCCTCAAATTCACCCTTCTCCCTGTTACCTACAAATCAGCATCATCCTTGGGCTCATCTAAAGAAAGCAATGAGAGATAGGTGGAGTTAAAGGACAAGGCAAAGTTCATGGGAGAGATGAGGCTTTAGGATGAAAAAGGACCAGGACTGGGGTGGGGATAACTTCTGCACATATCCTGTGGTATTGTGTGGCATTAAGAGTTGGCCTTATACCTTAGAAGAACTCTTTCTCCATCTCTGGTGGTAGGGTAGAGGATAAAGTGGAGAGAGTCTTACTAGTGCATCTTGCCAAGGGCTTTTTTTTTTTTTTTTTTTTTTGAGACAGGTTCTAGCTCCGTCAACCTGGGCTGGAGTGCAGTGGTGTGATCATAGTTCACTGCAACCTTGAACTCCTGGGCCCAAACGATCCTCCTGCTTCAGCCCCTCAAGTAGCTGGGACTACAGGCACGTGCCACTATGCCTGGCTAATTTTTTTATTTTTGTAGAGATGAGGTCTCCCTATGTTGCCCAGGTTGGTCTCAAACTCCTGAGCTCAAGCAATCCTCTTGCCTCGGCCTCCCAAAGTGTTGGGATTACACTGGTGTGAGCCACTGCACCAGGCCCATTTTAACTATTTTTAAGTGCACAGTCCTGTGATGTTAAGTCATTTGCATTGTTGTGCTTTCCTGGTACTTCTTGAGCTCTTTTTGCTCTTTTTATCTGTAGACATTGGTCCTCCCTGAATTCAAGATAATTATCTTCTAGCATATCTTGACTTTTTTTGGGCACTTTCGTTGTATGTATCAGAGTGTGTGTGTGTGTGTTTTAACCAGCATATCAAATCATGAGTCTACCTTCTGAGGAGAGTGCAGCAATGTGGGTTCTAGTGGTTTCTTTCTTCTTATTCTCCTAGGCTGCTTCAGAATTTAAGTGTTTGGTTTAATAAGGTTAAGGAACTGGTTATTATTTATTTATTTTTTTTGGAGAGAAGTCAGCAAAATGCTCTGTGGATAAACCAAGAACTTAGTATGCAAAGGGCTTTCGGTAGCCTGGGCACACAACCTGAGCACACATGGTATGAGTGAGTGTCCACACACAAGCATGCCCTTGCTTTCCTAGGTCACCTGTGGAGAAAGAAACATCATCTTTCAACAGAGGATCATTCCTCCGTTTGATGATACGTGCATCCTGGCATCTGGAATTCAATTGACTATTCTGTCTTAGAGCCAAGAATCTAGAAAGTGAGTGGAAACATCAGATGTGAGTCAATATTTCACAATGTCGTTGAAGAGAACATATCAACACTCAGTTAACAAGCAGCAGCCCTGTGCGGACGATGACGAAGGCTGGACACATATGAGGGTGTGAATGTGGAAGAGGGCTGGGGCTAGGGACTTTTATAAGAATGTTTCCGTACTTAGCTCAGTGCTGGCCACATGTTTAGTTAAGCAGGACATTTCCTTACTGAGAGTCCGGTTGGAATTGATTTTCCATTAACTATTTATTTTGATCTTTGATTTTCTCCATTTTAATAGGTTGTTAGCAAAATCAGCTTAATGCTGGTCATATACATTGATTAACTGTTTCATTGATCATACAAACACAACCATTAAATACTGTGTGTTACAGAGATAATTATTGTAACTATATTCATAATAGAGGGATAGACCAACAATATGCTGGGAAGGAAGTTTTTTCTTCTTTTTAAAAGAAGTAAATTTGATACTCAAGAGGTAGTGTGGTGGACTTAGAATGCCCCTTCCTACTTTGCTCATCCTTCAAGGTCTGAATGAAACATAACCTCCTTTCCAAAGCCTTGCACAGTCTTCCCAGGCCCCATCATGGTTCCTTCCTCAGCTCGTGCGTGTTCTCATAGCACTGCATAGAGCTGCATATTTACCCGAGGCAGGAAAGTGACCCTTATTTATCTTTTGCATATAATACAAGTCCAGTATATTCTGACTAGTTTTTTGTTTTTGTTTTTGTTTTTCTTTTGTTTGTTGTTGTTGTTTTTTGAGACAGGGTCTCACCCAGGCTAGAGTGCAATGGCGTGGTCATAGCTCATTGCAACCTGGAACTCCTGGCTCAAGCAATCCGTCCACTTCAGTCTCCCTAAGGGCTGGGATCATAGGTGTGAGCCACCATGTCTGGCCCTTGATTTGGTTTTAATTTCGATCTTCAAAAAGTAAAAAGAATGTTTATAGTTTTTGCTAATTTTACAAGTAACCAGGCTCACTGGATTGGGATTAGACAATAAAGTAGAACATGCAGTCACCTTCAGCCTATCACTTAGAGACAACCATTATGAATATTTTGGGATATTTATCTCCAGATCTCTCTGTCTCATATATGTATATATATATTTATTTATATTTATAAACTTAGAGGTAGAGATTATTCTTTTTTTTTCTTTATTTCTTTTTTTTTCTTTCTTTTTTCTTTTTTTGACGGTGCCTTGCTCTTTTGCCAGGCTGGAGTGCAGTGGCATGATCTCTGCTCACTGCAACCTCTGCCTCCCGGGTTCAAGCAATTCTCCTGCCTTAGCCTCCCGAATAGCTGGGACTACAGGCATGTGCCACCACATCCAACTAATTTTTGTATTTTTAGTAGAGATGGGGTTTCACCATGTTGACCAGGATGGTCTCGATCTCTTGACCTCATGATCTGCCTGCCCTGGCCTCCCAAAGTGCTGGGATTACAGGTATCAGCCACCATGCCCAGTCTGAGATAGAGATTTTTCTAAATAAAAATGGAATCACATTATAACTCCTTCTTCGTCAGATGCTCTTTTAACTCAATATGCCATAGGCATCTTTTCCTTCCTTCCTTCCTCTCTCCCTCCCTCCCTCCCTTCTTTATTTTCTCTTCTTTTCTTTTCTTTCTTTTTTTTGACAGAGTCTTGCTCCATCACTCAGACTGGAGTGCAGCGGTGCAATCTCAGCTTACTGCTCACTGCAACCTCCACCTCTCAAGTTCAAGTGATTCTCCTTCCTCAGACTCCCGAGTAGCTGGGACTGCAGGTGTACACAAGTTTGCCCTTGCTTTCCTAGGTCACCTGTGGAGAAAGAAACATCATCACTGCGCCTGACTAATTTGTGTATTTTTTTAGTAGAGATGGGGTTTCACCATGTCAGCCAGGCAGGTCTCGAACTCCTGATCTCAAGTGATCCACCCACCTTGGCTTCCCAAAGTGTTGGGATTATAGGCATGAGCCACCATGTCTAGCTACCATAGGCATTGGTAAACAGCAAATATGTTTCCGTTTGAATAAGTATGGAGCTAGACCCACTTGTTTAACCAATCACCGTATGTTGAAATTTTAGGTTATTTCCAGTTTTTCATACTACTATAAATAATACTATGCTAAATATCCTTGTATATACATCTTTGTAGCCTATTTCCATTCTATTTACCCAATCACTCTTTAAAAAAATCTTTTAGGATATTGTCAATATTTTCCTACTGCTATAAATAATACTTGGATAAACATTTTGTACATACATACATCTCTGTCCCCTTTTAAATTTTTTTTTTTTTTTTTTTTTTTTTTTTTTTTTAGGATAACTTCCTAGAAGTAACCTCATTGGTTACCCATTGGTCAAAGGCCAAGTACTTGTAAAACTTTTGGATGCATGTTGCCAAGTTACCCTGCAAAACGTTGTGCCAATTTGTACAGTTATTACCTGTATGTAAGAATTCCTCTTTCACCCTACTCTTGGCCACAATGGGATTTGTGAATATTTTTAAAACTTTGTTAAGTATATTTTGTGAACTAGGTGTTAAACTTAACCACAAACAGCACAGTTTCTCTAGGGAAGTGTGTCCCATCTAAACGGCCAATTTAGAAACAGCCTTCCTCCATCAGCTTGTGGTTACCTGTGAAAAATACCCTGAAATCTTTCTTTAACATCACTCATTAAAAAATGTACCAAGGTGTGAGGGTGTGAGGTGGGTCCCTCCAAACTGGTTAATTACTGTGTACCAGAGGATATGAAAAAACAAAACAAAACAAAAAACCAACAACAGTCTCTTCTTTAAGGGAGTGTTGGGCCATGAAATCTCATGACAACATTATCAGGTTGTTCTAGGGGATATTTATTATTAATTAATGGAGTAAATAGGTCAGTGGTATTTAGAACTATACCCAAGACCCCTTGAAAAGATTCAGGGCAAGAGATAAATTGATGAGGTCCCTCCAAATATGGCTTTTCATCCAGTAAATTATGTTTAGACACCCAGCACTAGAAATATGTAGACAAATTGGAGAGAGTTCAGAGAAAGGCAATAAAAAGATGAAGGGAATGGAGGGACTGATTTATGAGGAGAGATTAAAGAAACCAAAAACACAGAGCCAGGACCCAGAAATGACTTCAGGGAGCATGAAAACAAACAGCAAATACGTTTCCGTGTAAACCACCAAAGTGGGGACTTGTTTAGCTTGGTACCAAGAACATAAGTAGTGGCAGTGAGGTGAAATGAAAGAGAAGAATCCGACTTACTAATTTATTCAGGAGTGTCTCTAGAGAGAGGTTAGAAGTTCTCTGGCTGGAAACGTTTAGCACCAGACAGCTCTCAGCTCCCCCAAGGAGAGGATTCTAGACCGGAAAACAGGAAAATAGACCTGCAGGTTAGATCATGCCAAGCCTTGGAGCCCTTCCACATTGTTACCTCATGGCGACTGTATAAATATACTATCTCGGGTCCCAAAGGTAAACTAATACAGCTCATCTCTTTTTCATTTCCTGACTTTAATGCCTCTTTAAGTTAGCAAGTTCAATCAGGTTTGAACATAGGCTTTTTCAATCAAGTTTCTCTGCACAGTGTCTTTGTGACAGAGGTGGTCGCTGAAGCTGGGGTTCAGATGACCGCTGGAGATATCTCTGGGCTCCTTTAGTGCCTGTCTGAAGTAGCCAAGGAAGAGAGGAAAGAGCCAAGCAGCCGGGAATGCAGCCCACCTGCCCCAAGTCAGAGAGAATGTCCCGCATCAGTTAGGCCTCATAATTTTTGCCCTAAATCTCATCCCCGTAACAGAAATGTAAGAGCTTTGTCTCTTCAAAAATCCACCAGGTTCCAGAGAAGATGGAGAAGGCATGTGGGAGCCTACTTGGGGAATATGATCTTCATTTTGGTTTCCTTGTCCTTCTGTCAATAACAGAAAGTTAACTTGCTTGGATTTGCTCCAGCCAGTGTTTGGTGATCCATAAAAAGGGGAATGGAATAATAAGAAAAGTGGAAACAAACAACACTACACACACACCACACTCATCTATTGTTTAAAGCATTTTACTCCTTCACAACAAGCCAAGTGTTTCCTAAGCCACTGTCGTGGGCCTGACGCTGAGTTGGTGCTGTGGGGAGTGCCCGTGCAGGCTTTTTGTGTGATGCCCAGAATCAGTGCTGGTGCAACCAGAGGTGGTAAAAACAAAGTGAGGAGAAGCAAGGTTGACTGACTGTGCTGACATTCCTCATTAGGGTTGCACGTGGGAGAGAGAGAGAACTAGTGTTCAGGTTAGCAGCTTGAGCTTTGACCATAGACAAAGGTTTCTCCACTAACTGTGTGACCCTGCTCAAATTATTTAATCTCTCTAGGTCTTGATTTGTTCATCAGTAAAAGCAGAGATAAGAGTACCTAGCTCATAGCAGATTGCTGTGATGATAACCCTCATAGGAGGGTTAAATAAATAAAACATATAATGTGCTTAACCAGTCTTGCACAAAGTAAGCACTCAATAAATGTTAGCTATAAGAGTCCCTCCTCTTCCTGCATGCACACACAGAAACTCCTATCTCGAAGTCCAGGGGGCCTCCAGCACCCACCTGTGAGAAAGGGAAGGTGATCTTCCCCTCTATTGCTTAATTTGCTGGCCATGGATTCCCAAGGAATCCATCATTTCAGTGAAAAGTTTAAAATTTTGACTTTTTAATTTCAATATTTTATTACTGAATACATTTAATGTCTTGATATTTTAAAAAACCAAATCTAACCTGATTTTGGATCACATCTATGACTACCTTATAACCAAACACTTAACCAGTGCCATCTAATTTTAGTGCCCACATTTGCTTTTAGGTTCATAACTGTGTTGACACCAAGTGATCACAGAAAACCACAGCTTTAAACTTTCCTTTACACTGAGCTGTGGGCCCGTATTTTTCTATATTTCTTAAGTTTGAGGAAAACTGAGCAATGACAAACACCATGGAAAGTAGGGGTGGGGAATGTGGGAGGCCATGTCTAGGGATATTCCAGGAGTATCTCCAAAGTGGAGAAACTTCCAGAAATAGGAGGCAGCATTGGGTAGTGATGAGCTGTGAGCCAGGCTAATTTGGGTTCAAAGGTCAGCTCAGCCATCTGAGCTGTGACCTTGGAGCTTAGAGGCCATCACAGCTAGGTAAGAATTAGAGACTCATTTATGTGAAATCCCTTGCTTCACCCACCTGCAGATATGGATTCATCCCCCCTGAACATCAACATCCCCTCACTGGTATAGCACAACATGTGGACAGAAGGGGCAGATTTTCAATGGTGGAAGACTAGGCAGCAGGGACACTTCTGGTGTTATATGGCTATGGCTGTGATGATGTCACCACCAATCTGCCACCACAAAGCAAAGATACCGTGAAGAGGACAATTTCTGTAAAATGCACAGAAGGTCAACAGGGGCCAATCAGTCACCTGGTAAGAGGTGTGGCAAGAAGAGATTTTCCAGGGAAGAGGACACAATGCTCCTCCTGAGACTGTCATAGGAAGGAGGGAAATTGATTGCACAAAATATAGAATGTTGGGACTTGGAGGAAAAGTTTTGTAGATTTGGGGCACCCAGTTGTAATATTCTGACTGTGGCTGGCCATCCTGATGTTTAGTAATGTGAGTCTTGAGTCCAAGAGCTTAGGTACAGTTCCTCCAACTCCTGGGGGCAGAAAGCACATCAGTATTTTTGGCTTGGCTTCTGGAACTGGTCTTCTTTTGGGGTCCTCACAGCTGCCACTCCACTTTTAGAACAGAGAAGAGCCAACTCCTGGTTGACCAGAACATGGCCAGGAAGGCAGCAGCAGGTTTTGGAGGGAGACCAGTGGGTTCGCCTAACTGAGTCTCAGTTTTCCCATTGGACAGATAGGGGTAATTTTGAGGACAAAAGAAAATCACTTAGTCCAGGACCTGGCACCCAATCAACTGAAGCACAATTTCATAATTTACAACCAGCAGTGGATAGAACAGAGTGGGCAGGCCCAGCTTTCAGCCCAGAGAGTATAGAGAGATAACTTTAGTTGCTCTGTCATCGAGGCCTTTTAGCCTTAGCTGGCTGCCCTCAGGAATCTCTAGGAAACAGAGATAGTTGCACATGTATGTGACAGAGAATCTTGCTTGCAGGCATGAAAGTGTCGGGGAGAAAGGGCCACACAGTTTCCAGGGACCAGCAATGCCAATTACTTTTTTCCAACTTATTTCTGGGGTTTTGGACATTAACATATCTTTGGTTGACCAAAGCATCTCTGTTCATTTTCAGTCTGTAGCTGATTAAAGTGAACTTAAACTCTGTAGAAAGTAGATTTTAAGTATGTATGCACGTGTGCAGGGAGCAATATCTGTGTATAGTGAAAAGTAAGAAGAATCAGGACATTGCGTTTCTGTTTTCTCCTGACTCTGATGTAGGCCTGCCTGGTTTCTCCACTGTTTTGGGCCACAATTTCTTCACTGACAAAATCTTCAGGAGTCTAGATCAAATGATCTCTAAGAAAGGACCCCTCCTGCATTTCCAGTTGATCTATGAATGTATTCCTGAGGTGCTGGGTGGTTTCTGATTTTCTTAGAAGTTTTGGAGCCAACTGCCATATTCTTAGATAGGCTCAGGGGAATTCTATTCTGAGAACCCTCACCTAGAGAGAATAAGTCTTTAATTTGAGGATCAGCTCAGCCTTTAAATTCTCATTTTCTCCTTCACTCTCTATCTTTGGGCTTACTCTGCATCGTTAATTCTATGATAGAATGAAAAGAGAACTATGAACAGTTGTGAGGAAAATTTTTGTTGTCCTAGGCTAAATTTCAGTTACAGTGCAGGAGAGGTTTGATGGAATTTAAGCCCACTTAGTTATGTTCAAAGAGGAAACTACAGTGACTTGGAGAAGCAAGTAGAAGATATGGAACACATGACTAAAGAATCCATCTTTACAGAACTGCTTCCTCAAAGGCTCATGGGCTTTGGGGTAATGTTGTGTACCTTGAGAAAAATAGAAACATATTCACAGTCAAGTCCACCAGCACTGCAGACATCTAGGTATTGCTGCTACTATTGCCAGAAGAACCAACTCCTCTTCTCCACCTCCTCTTCCTCAACTCCACTAAATTAAATTCAGGATAGGGGAAAAGCGAGCCCAGGAGAGATGTTGGAGTTTGCTCCTTATAATAGTACCACCTTAGGTCCAATAAGCATGAATGGAATTTCATGTGTTCACGGCTGGCTCTGAATTCTGTGTCAGAAAGGCAGGAGCTTTGTCTGTAACCTGAGTTCTTCTAACAATTGTTTTTGTAAAATTAGAGGGATTTGAAAAGCATGAGGTTAATGTGCTTAGTGATCTTATTAGCTCCTTTATGGAAGCAGACAAACACATTTCCGGGATTGATCCAGAGTAGAGAGATAAGGAAAGGAAGGGAGTGGGAACACTCTATACTTTCCAATAAATTTTTCTGTAAACCTAAAACTCCTTTTATAAAAATAAATTATATTAGTTTATTTTTTTTAAAAAAGAAAAAACTGCAATTGATGCTGAGTAGTTCACTTTTAAAACTACAAATTTGCCATGACAAGGATAAAAAACAAACAAACAAAAAAACTACTGATAATTTATCTCTATGTGACCCCTTTTTCATTACTACTGGGCCAAAAATCATCTTATAACTAAAAAAAAAAATGCCGTGTGTCAAATAAAAGAGTATCGAGATGGATCATTGTTGGCCTGGCTTGTGGTGGGGCCACTGAGGGCAGAGATGCATTTGGAGCTTGACGCATAGTAGATACTCAATAAATATAAAGTGAATGAATGGACAGAGTGGCAAATAAAAGAGGTAAGCATTCTCTGTTGGGAAGAACAGGACTTTTAATATTATGCCTTGGGGCAACGCTCAGGTGTAGACGGGCTCTGGGGACCAGTCTTAACCCTGGCCTGTAGTTCAGAAGCTGCCATCACCTATTCCATCCCTGAACTCCTTACAACACAGTATCACCAGTTTGCCTCTTTCTCATTACTTCTGAAGACAAATCATTAGGCCTTTTTTGACTTAAAGTCTTGCTGTCAATTGTAGGGGAATAGAAGCAAGTGAGAATTTCTTTCCTTAAGTTGCCAGAATACTAAAAAAATTCTTAGTGCCCTGGGCCCTGGCAAATGGCTCTTGCCCTACACTTGCAGTGGCAACTGGATGACCCTTTTGTCTCCAGCGACTGGTTTTCATGTGTTGTCACATCACTCCATTCTTCTTATCTAACATTATTTGTATTCTTCATTATTGTCTACCTTGTTTTCTCAGGATGTTATTCACCACTCTATCTACTGGGCTCAGGAGAGGGTTTCTGCTATAGTAAGTGTTCTGGTTGGAGAGTGAATGAATGGAAACCCAAGAGTCAAAGTAAATTTGGATAAGAAATTTGAACCTGAGTTGGGGATGTTACCACAGCTCAGGCACATTCAGCAGGCAGTTGGAAATATGAATATCCAACTTATTCATTCATTCAAAAATTATTATTATTATTATTATTTTTTGTTGTTGTTGAGACGGAGTCTCACTCTGTCGCCCAGGCGGGAGTGCAGTGGCCGGATCTCAGCTCACTGCAAGCTCCACCTCCCGGGTTTACGCCGTTCTCCTGCCTCAGCCTCCCAAGTAGCTGGGACTACAGGCGCCCGCCACCTCGCCCGGCTAGTTTTTTGTATTTTTAGTAGAGACGGGGTTTCACCGTGTTCTCCAGGATGGTCTTGATCTCCTGACCTCGTGATCCGCCCCTCTCAGCCTCCCAAAGTGCTGGGATTACACATTCAAAAATTATTACCTAAGCATCTACTATGTGCCAGCCAGCATGTAGATGCTTTAAATACAGACTAGGCTTTCAGCCTTAGATGTCCCAGGAATGGAACCTCCAGATCAAGTTCTCAACTTATTTCTCCTGCCAATTTGCTGTGTGGGTTGGACCAAATCACATAACTTCTCTATGTACAAAGTAGGTCCGCCAATATTCCATCACCTCCCAGGGCAGTTGTAAGGATTAATTGGCATTTATAGAGTGCTTTGAGCTCCAGAGATAAAAGGTCTCCTGCTTCTGCCAAATCGCATGATTACAGTAGTGTGGTGGGATACATGATTTAGAGCTTATGAAGGACTTTGAAGATGAAAAGAGACGAAGTCTTATTATGATTTCTTTCAGCTTCTAGGCAGGACTGACCTTGAGGTTTATGTGCCCCCGAGTCTTTCCGGCACCACTGGGATTCTGGCTCTTTTCCTTGTGCTTCTCAAGAAGTTACACTGGCCCTCAAATTTTTTTTTATTTTGCATAGTTTCTAAAAGAAAAATCAAAGGCTGCTTCCTGCATTATAGAAACACAACCTCAATGATCCCAGGGCTAAGGGAGGAGGAAGAAGGCACAGAACAGATTTTTCTCTGACACTCTCATTCCTGGATTTATGTCACTAATTGTTGGAACCAGTGAATTCTATTGAAAGACAAGATTGACTCCCTCAATAAAATAAAGCCAAGTAATATCAAATCCAAAGTGTGTCTTGAGGCATTAATTTGTTTGATGTTAGATTTAGAAAATATGTTCAGAAACAGTCTCTGATGACATCTTAAAATGGTCTCATCTGAGAGACAAAATATTGATCTATATCCTGTGCCTTTCTGGAGTTTCCTTCCCAGTTGAAGGCCCACAAGACCCCATCTCTGGAGGAGGAAAGAGACCTGGTGCTGCAGGGCCTGCCACAACCTCCTTCTGAGTTCTCAGGACTCTGGGAAAGGCCACTACTGAAATGTACCTAAAGCAGGGCTATACCTTAAAGCAGGGACTTGGGGTCTGGGACCAGGGTAATAAAACCTGTATGGGACCCACACTAGAAAGTTTCACTTGGAAGGAGTCCACTCTATTCTCATTTTTCAAAGCCCACTTGGGACAGAAAATTGGAGATGGAAGTTAGTGGTATTCAGAAAAGAGGATATGGTGCAGTACTCTAAGGCTTTCCCAATCCTTGCCCCTTAAATGTAGGGTCCAGAGCCACTGCCCAACTTGTCCTACCTAAGGGATAGGCCTGCACAGGAACATGTAGGGTTTAGGTGGTGGGTGCCATGTGATTTCCACTTGGCTGGAAGGTTTTGCTGCAGACACTCACATGGTGATCCTGAAGCAGAAGATCTGGATCTTGGAGGCAATGTACTCAGATGGGATCTGATCTTGGTTATATTCATAACTCTGTTAAAAATAAACCCAGGCTGGGTGCAGTGGCTCACGTAATCCCAGCACTTTGGGAGGCCAAGGTGAGTGGATCACCTGAGGTCAGGAGTTCGAGACCAGCCTAGCTAACATGGCGAAACCCCATCTCTACTAAAAATACAAAAATTAACTGGGCATGGTGGTGGGTGCTTGTAATCCCAGCTACTCAGGAGGCTGAGGCAGGAGCATTGCTTGAACCTGGGAGGCAGAGGTTGCAGTGAGCTAAATCATACACTTCTCTCTAGCCTGGGTGACAGAGCGAGACTCTGTCTCAATAATTAATTAATTAATTAATTAATAAAAATAAAAAAATAAATCCATAAGACCAGAAGGAGCTTTTAATGTCTTAATGCCAGAAGGGTAGTAAAACTTATCTATATGAACTCTTTCAAAACTTGACTGGTGGACAGAAATAGTTTATTTACTTTATTGACTGGTCTTGAACTTTTCCATATCTCTTTCCACTTAATTTGCTCAAGTCCAAATGTTTCTTTTTATTGTATTGTTTTAGCGCTCGCACTAGTTAGTATCAGCTGGGAGTTGGGGCATTATTTTATTGATACATTGCCCCACTTTCTAGTGTATTTACAGGTGAATAAAGGTTTGGCTTTTGGAAAACACAAAGGGTGTGCAATTTAAGTCAACCATGACAGCAACAAAACAGTCTCCCTGAGACCCATTTCTGGGCATTTCTATCGCTGTATAAAACTCACTACGGTGCAAAGTTTTAAGTAAAAGCTGTAATTCTGCTCCTTGCGATAATGCATGAGCATTTCTGGCCAGAACAATTTGCTCTTAAGGACGTGTATTGCACGCCAAGTAGAGAAAGCACTCATATCCCAGTGAGAGTGGATCTGAGAAGAAAGTTTTCATCTATTATTTCAAAGTCGTTTAGTAATTCACAAAGGTCATTCTCTAACATAATTGAGTTTCCATTTCTAAACAATGATATAATAACATAGTAGTTTGATCCAAAATTCTGTCCCAGAATGTCCCATTTCTTGGCAGTTATTTTAAATGGCGCAACTGAGCTTTATTGGATTTGGGGAATATTTCCCTTTCTCTATCCAGTGCTTTCTGAAGTTGTAAGATTGCTTGATGAAAGGTGCCTTGTGAAAACACTGCCTTGTTTTATGAAAATATTATTCAACTTCTATGGTATAACTTTTCACAGTATTTGCATTAATATATTGATCTGGATATATCTAGAATTGTGTGATTTTAAAGCACAGTTTCTCTCCTTATTTATTATTTTTTTTATCATCTCTAAAGATTGTTCCCAGTAGTCTTCTATATATCTTGTTTTTGTTATGTCTGATTCTAATTTTATCCAGGGACGGCTGTGGTTTGATGAGTTTAAATCACAGGAAGGACAAGTGCCAAATTAAAGGCTTCTTGGTAATTTTTTGGGACGATGCTGGGTATTTTTAACCCTCCCCTCTTACCAAGGAGAAATCGGTTTTTATAAGAATGTGTATTTAAACATATTTTTAAGTGCATAACTTCTGAAGAAGTCTGAGAATGCTGCAAAGCAGGAAAGGGCTGGGGGATCACTGGCAAGACAAACATAAAAATGAAATATTAATATGACCAGGCACTAGCTTCAAGGCATTTGTTCTCCAGAAAACAAATGATGCCACATTTCATTTTTTAAAGCTCACTAACGTAGTTGATATCTCTGTCTTCGTTGTTTAATTACAGGCCTAAGGAGTCACTGGAGAGGGAGGGCATCTGGTCTTAAAATTGATTTTATTTATCGGTTGTGGTTGGGCTGGAGACCCCTGGGAAGCAGGCAGCTTCCAAGAATAGCAGATTTTAGATGTTACTTACTTGCTTGACTCAAAGAACCATTATTTCACTAGCATTCAGTAGTTGCCCGACTGTCCACAGGTGTAGCAGACTAAATGTCGTTATCCCTATGGGGAGTCTATCAAAAATTATCTGATTACACATAGAAAAAATCCCCGAAATTAGAGTTGGGATGGGAAGTATGATTTGGTTAGCCAGCTGGGCTCCACAGCATATTAGAGCTGGAATCTTAATTTTGAGCAGAATAAGATATAAGGGGTCCAATATCTATTGAAATTATAAGCAACCTTTTGTGTGGCTGTGTACTTCTCTGGGAAAGCATGAATAGGCTTTATGAGATTCCCCCAAACAGCCACAACCTTGAAAAGTTGAGATCTCTTTCCAGGCAGATGAGTCAGTCTTCCCTCACTCTCCCATATAGGATCTCCGCCGGGAGGAATGTCAGCCCCAATGTGCACTATGTTGATTTATTGAGAGCTTGAACTGGAGAGCAGGAGCCACAATCTGATCCCTAAAGGCCACGGCCAACGGTGTAAGCGGGTGAAGCGAGCCTGGGTGCAGACGGGTGGCCAGAGACATGGATCCCCTTTCCAAAGGGAGCTGTCTTACCTTTTCCAGGGTGAGTTTTTGCCAAGCAGCAGTGCAGCCCACTTGCTGGATGTGTTCATTTCTCCCAGGGTTTAAATGTCAGCAACTAATTCAAAATTTTGAAGCATACAGAACATACCCCACAAAAATGCTTATAGGCAGATTTGGCCAAGATCCTTTGGTTTGTCACTTTTCTGCCAGAGTAGCAGGTCCCATTGCTGGCAAACTCAATTTCATAATGTATTTTTGGCCCCATTTTCATAATGTGTATTTGGTAACAGCTTCTTTTCTACTCCAAAATGAAATCTACGCATAATGTAACTAACACATATAATCTTTTTAAAGTAAGAATTTTGCCTTAACTGTAATACAAAGGAGAAGGACCAGGAAAGAAACTTGTAATAAATGTTTGTATTTTAACATGTAAATGCTCTAGTATGACTATATTAGAAGTCACAAAAGCCTGTATAAATTTCCAGAATGTTCCCTATGGGGCAGGATTGTCACCACTGAAAACCGTGATGCTAGAGGCGACTTCCTCATCTTGCATCCTTAAAACTTTTCACTCATTAGTCTTGGCTCTGCCCTCTAGTGCCACATAGATCACATTTCATTTTGCCCTTATGGGGCAACTTTTCAAAAATAGGAAAAGAGTTTCTATCTCTCCCCTTAAGCCACACACCCTTCTCATGCCCAGGTCGTGTCTTCTCTGGCCAAGCCTTCCCAGTTCCTTTGACTATTCCTGACATAGTTCACCTCCTAACATCCTCTGTCATTCTGTTTTTCCTAAGTCTGGGTCCCTGCCTCAGTCCTGAGTCCATCCTGCATGGTGGAATGTGTTTGAGCTGCCCTGCCCTTTCTTTCCTCACCCCCGACCAGGGGGCATTTATGGTCACCCCTTGGGGGATGCCTTGGATTGTGTGTTCCATGTGGCAGCCTCGGTCATTCTCGATGTCCTGGTGACTTAGGAGATGAAGCCCTTGTTCTGAGTGCTGGGGCTGTGCCCTGGACATTCCATTATATTGAAGTAGCTACAGTTGCCAGGTCTGACTGCATTTGCCCCATCGAATAAACTCTAAGCTAATATTCTGACTTGTGCAGTTAGCTGCAACCACATCTCCTCATTTGTTGGCTCATTCAGCAGCTTCCTTTATTGCTTCCATCATCTTCTGAGTGCTGTTGTCTGTTCAACAGGTTAGCAGTTTTCCTAGTGTCCTGCTTTGCAGGGGAGGCCATTAGAGGAAGCCTGAGAAGCTGATGAAATCATTGTTTTTTGCTCTTTTGTCCTAATGGGCTGTTTCCATCCTGCTCCACATCAGCTACAGTGTGAAACTTGGCTGCCACTCTGAATCTACAACATGTTAAAACAACTTAAGAACTCATGGGTTTAGCATAAAAATAGAGAGTAGAATGGTGGTTACCAGGGGCAGGGTGGGGTGGAATGGGAGAAATGGGGAGATGTGGGTTCAAAGGATACAAACGTGCAGTTCTAAGATGAGTAAGTTCCAGGATCTAATGTACAGCACAGTGACTATAGTTAATAATGTATTGTGTACTTGAAGTTACCTAGGAGAGTTGGCCTTAAGTAATCTCCCCACAACAGAAATGTAACTATATGAGGTGATGGATATGTTAATTAGTTTGATCATGGTAATCATTACATAATGTGTACATATATCAAGACAGCATATTGTGTGCTTTGAAGTTTGATTGTAACAAGTTTAATTATTAATTATACCTCAAAAAAGCTGAAAAAGCCCACAAAAATAAACAAAAAAATCATGCATAATTCATGAGTTTAGTTTTTTCTTTTTTTGAACTGTAGTGTCAATAGGAGTTAACCACATTGCAGAATATGTAGGCTTTCAGCATCTCACTGACTTCTTCTTCCTCATCTGCACACTCCCTCCTGGATTGCCCATGAAACTTCAAAGTGCATTCCTTTTTGATGCAGAATAGCTTCATTCGTATTTCTGGAGCTTTGGTCCTAGCCTCACTATAGGACCTAACCAGGGGAGAGGGGTGAGGTAGGGAGAGAGGGGAGCATCTCACTGAGTGCTCCAGTTTGGGTTAAATAATTTTCAGAACAAAATACTTCCCTTCCTAAGAGAGGTGGTAATGTCAACTGTGAATTGTAAAGGAAATAATTTTTAAAACTATGATTATAAAGAAAAGCATAACATTTTGTCTGTTCCAAGTGCATTGCCATGCTTTATTCTATCCACCTATCTGGAATGAGTACACATTTATTGTTTATTTGTGTATTATTCCCACATCGGTTTTTTGAGTGCCTGTTCTGTGCTAGGGAATGGGCTGAGGCCTGTGTATGTGGGATACGCAGGTCTAACTGAAAGAAACTGGCATTTTGGTAGCAGGCAGAAAAGTAAATAGACAAGTCAACCTAGCAAGGTTTGATGGCAGTATCATTGGCTGTTATGGATGCACAAAAGAGGACTATGTGATCTGATCTTCAGAGATCGGGGGCCCAGGAAGACTGAGCTGATGTTGAAAGATGAGTAGGAGTTAGCCAGGTGAAGGAGGACGGAAAGGGAGGGCCGTGTAGATTGAGGAGCACATGCAATGGATAGCGTGAGACCTGACGAACATTTCAAAGGGAATCAGCCGTAGGCTCTGCTTGGGTGGCCTGCCAGGGATGACGGCAAAGTTTTTTGCATCCTGTGAAAGCCGAGCACTCCTGACTGCACTTCTGCCTTGCAGGTAAAGGCCCATAAAGATTACTTGTGGCATTTCCTCAACAAAGCCTTTACCCTTGGTGTCAAGAGCTTTACTTTTCTCATCTTCCCGTTCAATTGCTATACTTCTGCTTCGTGCTGTCTTGGCAGTACACAAGGAAATGGAAATATATGAATAGGTTCTTGTGAGATCTCATCTCTAAGTTAATAATAACCAGGACTTTGGGTTGTGGGTTTACCCCAGGTGGAGCTCCTCTATCATTCTCTTTTCTGATGACTTGAAGTGGAGTAGATCTAGGTTCGTATCTCAGTTCTACCATTTCCAGCTGTCTGACATTGGGCAAAATATTTAAGTCCTTTGAATATCAGTTTACTTATCAATAAAATGAAGATAGGATAGTACCCATCTTACAGAGTTGTGGTGATGTGAGCTAATGCTGGGTGCAGCAAAAGTATTCAGCAAAGTGGCTTTTGTCCTAGTCTGTATTGAGAACTTAAAATCCCACTCACTGAATAGGGAGATGGTGGCTATAGAATTTTGTGCCTATGTGGGGAAAATAATGGTTGAGAATTGAGTAAATGTGAGAGGAGATGAAGACAATCCCCTGGGAAACACTAGGTTTCACCCTCTCTTTTATCGCTAAAATAAGAAAATAATAAAGGAAGTTGCCAGGCCTGAGTCTTCCGCTGCAAAATAAGAGCTGGATTAAGTGATGTTTTAAGACTGTTTAAATCTTATAGCACTTCATTCATTTCAGGTGTTGGAGTAATTGCTAATCAAGGGCTATAAGTTGTAAAGGTACAGGACTTCTAAATTATGATTATGTATTAGAGTTCATAGGAAGCTTTTAAAAAATCCTGATGTGTGGGTTCTACTCCAGACATATAAAGTCAGAATCACTAGTGGGTGGTCACTGTATGAGGGTGGGCAGCCAGAGTTGAGGGTTACACTAGTGGCTAGAGTAGGAGTTTTGTCTTTGATTTCAGCTTATAGCATCATTTATAATAGTAAGTCACCAAAGTTGGAGAATTAGATGTCAAAAGTTAATATTACAGCTTTTTTTGTTTGTTTAAAAACTTGTTTTTCTCCTTTAGTGAATAATTAAGCTTTTTAGAGGTGTATATAATTGTTGGCCTTTGAATTGCCTCTACCAAAATATTCATAGCATAAAGACGTATGTTGCCAATTATATTTTTAATTAGAATGGAAATGTGTTTAAAGCTCTTGCACAGAAATGTGCACTAAATCTGTTCTACAGAAACTTACTTGTAAGGCTTTTTTTCTTTTTAGCCAATTCCAACTCAGGCTTTGGCCTCTATTCAAGAGAAGCCACTACAATGAAATATTTTCTGACACTATGTGTAAATAGCTGTCCTGGATGTGTGTGTTCTTATTTATGTCAGCGTTCCTAAAAACTGCCGCAAATAAAACTGTTTTTTTCTTTTTCAATGAAAAACATTCAAAATGGAAGAGGGAGGCATGTCATGTTGACCCAAAAATAGCATGAGCATAATGAGCCCAACATGGGAGAGGCTTTGAAGGCTCAAATCTTAATGCGAAATACTTGTGGATTTTACTTCACTATATATAATTGTAGGACAAAACATAATCGTATTTTAGCATGACAAATTCTTAATATGTACTTATTGAACTTCAGTGTGTGGTCTGTTAAACAGAAAGAGACATTTCATAAATCATATGTGCATATACATATAATTTTTAGAGAGATAATAGCTATACAACTTGTTTAGTAGCTTGCTATTTTCACTTATTAACCCATTTATGCCTGAGGTTGCAAAGTTTTGAATTTTTGCAATCAGACTTTGGCAATGACCTTGAGCAGTAGGCCATAAGTAATTCCCACATGCTTAGCATTCCAATAATGGAAGACGAGGCATAAATGGCTACCATAAGATAGACATTCATCCTTATCCAAACCTGTAATCTCTGTCATCATTTTAATGACTGCATAATAGTTCTCATTATGGATTTAGCAGAATTTATTTAACCAATCATTTATTTCTAGACATTTAGGTTGTTTCAAACTTCTACTGTACTAAACAATGCTGCAATGAACATCCGTGTTCATATCTGTTCTTGTCTTTGTACAATAATTTTTAAGGATGAATTCATACAAGTGGAATTACTGGGTCAAATAATGGTCATAATTTCAAGGATTTTGATACATATTACCAAATTATATTAAAGGCTGTATCAATTTACACTCCTACTGGAACAGTTATTTCTTTTTAACTTTTTTATTTTTAATTTTTATGAGTGCATAGTGGAACAGTTATTTCTTGTTCAGAAAATTCTTTTCAGCAATGCAGTATTGTCATCTGCAGAGTAATTTGAAATCCAAAATTAAAATCTCCCCATATAACTCAGCAAATAACTTCCAAATGCCCCAAGCTCATTCTGCAAGGTAAGATGCTAGAGAAAGCTAAACACACATTCAAGCCACAAGAGTGGAGGCCAGGGGATGAAGATGAGAAAGCGGTTGTTGACAATGAACTTAGAAGAAACCAGTATTTTTTCACTTGCTCTTATCTTACCCAACCTCTGGAAAAGATGAGCATCCTCCTTAAAATTCCCAGTGGAATTTTAAGTGGAATTTCTAGTTATCTTTTGTTTTTGACATTTAGTTGGTCAAAAAGAATGGAAAACTAGAAATTTCACTTAAAACTCCACTGGGTCTTATATTTGAGATGGGCAACACTGAAGCATTCCAGATGGCTTTGTCCATTCTTTTGAACCTACCTTTTGATCTTATTTACATTTCCTCCCCATTTCACCTGTTCTGGGATTATTGCCTGGAAAACAAGCAGGTGAACATATTAGCTCCTCCTTAAGGCACCTCTAGACTACAGGAAATTTATGTTCAGGTCAGGAATCATATAACATGACTACATGCTCCACATTTATGGGCAAGTTAAGCAACAGGGAATTTTATACTAGGATTTATGACACAAACTTGTAGCAGGCACATTGTGAGGTGGGAGGGAAATTTAAACAAGGAAAAACTCTGCCAATAAGAGAGATTCAAATTCTTCAATTGATGGAAAAAACATGTAAGGATTTTATTCTGGAAGTTGCCTATGAATTCACACAGGAGACAGGAAAACATAAATATTACAGTCGATCACTCCTCTTTCCCACATATATTAGTTCTCTTCTTTCAGATGAAGTCATTTCTGTTTTCTGGTCAGTGTACAGACCAGAATTGTCTAAGAACATTTAATTAGATGCTTTAGCAACATTTATCCCCATTAATTCCAGGATACAAGAAAGAAGAAAAGAGAAGCATGTGTTGAGTTGAGAGGGCAAGGCTTCTACATTCCCAAAAAAACTGACCTACACCTTATGTATCCGTCCTTACAGCCCATAAAAGCCAGCACATAAGAGAGCACCAGCTGGAATCATTCAGTGAAGGCAATGGCTTTCAAAGACAGAGCTAGCGGCAGGTGGAATATAGATTAGGAGCCCTTTTATTCTTCAAATAGTACTTGTCTTCAGTGTGAAGCAATGTGGTTCTCATGGTCAATAAGGAGCAAATTCAGGGTATTTGCCATTTGGCTAGTGAGGTTGATGACTTGTGATGACTCCAGCATCACACCATCACCCGGGGAGCACAGAGAACACTGAACTAAAATGCTGGAGGATCTGGGTCCTGGCTTGGCAGAGCTGATTCTTCAGACCCATGTTGAGATTCACGGGCACACAGCATAATGGCCAGGATAATTCTGAATGATTCTTGGGCTGCTGGTACAGCGGGTGCTTGGAAAATGGTTTCTCCAAGCTTGATTGGCTTTTCTCTGATCCTTATCATTTGGTCAGTGTCTTAGTCTGTTCAGGCTGCTATAACAAAATATCATAAACTGGGTGATTTATAAACTTGTTTCCCACAGTTCTGGAGGCTGGGGAGTGGAAGATCAAGGCACTGGCAGATTCATTGTCTAGTGAGGACTCACTTTCTGGTTCATAGAGGTTACCTTTTCGCTGTGTCCTCATGTGGTGGAAGGGGTGAGGGGTCTCTCTGGGGCCTCTTTTATGAGGGCATGAGTCACAATAATCCCCCCAAATCCTCACCTCCTAATTACTATCCACTTGGGGGTCAGGGTTTCAACATGTGAATTTTGAGGGGGCACATTCAGACCAGAGGAGTCAGCTATACTACATTGGGTGGACAGGCTGTGTGTGATCCAGGGGAGTTTGAGTAAATGATCTTAGGAGTTACAGTTACTTGCCTAGAAGTTATAGTTATTCCCACTCTAAATGTAGATAGATTTGGTAGGGGGAACGATAAAAGAGGAGGGTCTTGGGATTCTAGGAATGACCAACAAGAGTCCCCTGCTGGGAATTGGATCATATGCTCCTTGAGGGGAGGCTTTGCTGATTTTGTTCTCCACTCTTCTCCCAGTGGCACATAGTAGGAACTTAATACATGTATCATGTTGTCCAAGACTAACAGGAATGGTGGGAAGTGACACCACTAGTTGTGACAACAGCAAAGCTTTAATATCCTCTAAGGAGACTAGCTTACGGGTTTAAGAATATAAAAAATGGCCCCAACATTAATGTCTACTTTTCTTCCACACATGCACTATGGGCTGGAATGGGCCAAAGGTTTGCTTGTTTAAGATTACTTGACACATTATTGCTGAGGAATTCAAATTCAGAGCCCGGGCTTTGTTTCATACTCCTTGTTAAATACAAAATAAGGAGTCGGATCCTAATCAAGAGGAAACGGATGGCTAGAGCAGTGGTTCTCAGACTTGACCCTGTGTCAGTCTGAGTGTGAAACACAGATGGCTGGGCCCCAACCCCAGAGTTTCTGACCCAGTGGGTTTGGGGTAGGGCTGAGAATTTGCATTTCTAATAATTTCCCAGGTGATGCTGATACAGCCCCTTTAAGACCAAACTTTGAGAGCCAACGGAAAAGAGGAAAATGCACTCATATTGGAATGAGATGAAGCTGGACTCCTATGTTACTTGCTATGTGATTTTGGTCAGGTCAGCTTTGCTTAGCTTCAGTTTTTTCATCTGAAAAATGGTGATGATATCTACCTCAGGAGGCTATTGTGCGGGTTACATGAAGTAAAGTGAGTAACGGTGGCTGGTCCATGGTAGTCACTCACTCCAATGATATAAGATCTTCTTCCCTTACTCTTTTTGTGGGATACTCATACAATGCAGGGCTTGTTTGAAGGGTTAACAACTATGTGAACTGAGCTTCTGCTGTATTAATTTCACATTGCCACTTATATATGTCCTGAGGTTTTTGCTAACTATTATTGAACATTTACTATGTGAATGGCATTGTGTGAAATAATTTTTACATTTTATATAACATTAGATATTATTCCTTTTTAACAGATGAGGATAGTAACTTGCATATGAGCTAGTAAGGGGTACAGCTGAATGAGTATTCAAATCAAGGTCCACTCCACACCAGCACTCTTGACTTTTTTGTTATGATGGTTTCCATGATTCTCTATGAACAGAAAATGTCAGATTATCATGTTTTTTTTTTTTTTTTTTTCTTTTTTTTGAGATGGAGCTTCACTTTGTTGCCCAGGCTGGAGTGCAGTGGCTTGATCTCAGCTCACCGCAACCTCCGCCACCCGGGTTTAAGCAATTCTAGTGCCTCAGCCTCCCAAGTAGCTAGGATTACAGGTGCACGCCACCATGCCTGGCTTTTGTATTTTTAGTAGAGACAGGGTTTCACCATGTTGGCCAGTCTAGTCTCGAACTCCCGACCTCAGGTGACCCACCCACCTCGGCCTCCCAAAGTGCTGGGATTCTAGGTGTGAGCCAGGGCACTTGGCTTCATGTCTCCTTCTGTAATTATGGCACCTGGCCTCATGTCACTTTCTGTAATTACCAACTCACATTGAGGAAATGAAACAATTATCCTGAGAATGTGAACGAAAGGGATGGGGATTTGCATGTATCTTTAAGTCAAGGACTCTGTCTTACTCATCTCACCACGCTGCCTTGTGTGGAGAGGAGCTCTACATTTGGGAAATTAACAAAGGAATGAAAAGCTCAGATCAAATGACATCCTTACCTGCCTTAATAAGAGAAGAAAGATCCCTTGGAAGAGATCCAAGTGGGCGCCTGAAAGTCAAAGAGAGAAAAAGAAGACAGGCAAAAAAAAAAAAAAAAAAAAAAAGCCTTTAATCCTGATCCTATGACTTTATAGGCTCGCCTCTTTCCCATGATTCTTTCCGTAGGGTGGGCTTGCCTGAGCAGTGCTTTCCTTACTCTGTGGAATTGAGTACACACAGCCTGTTTTGGGAGTTATGCGCATGCCCATCTAAGGCTTTTTCAGGTGGCTTGCGCCCCTGGAACGTCAGCCTTCGCCATTTTGTCTCTTAACACGCATGCCCTAGAAGCTGCTTTTTCCCTGGGGTCTGCATTTGTTTAACACTTTTAGTATTAACAGGTGTGGACCATCAGGAGCTTGTCTCTCCCTGGCTGCCGAATTACCATTTTTAGAGAGGCAGTGGGATGATTGCCAAACAATCACCCCACATTTCTAGTGGGTAGGGGGAAGAACCCTCTCCTGCCCTGCTCATGCCTGACTACCTGTAACAGATTCACACTCATGGTTTGATTTACTAGAATACTTTGGAAAAGCAAACCAAGAACTCCTTCCACATCAGAACCCATTGTGAATACTCGTAGGCAAAGGCACATCAGGACCCGTTTTGAACACTCGCAGGCGAGGTTACTTTCGGATGACCTTGAGCACTTCCATACTTGCATATAATAATAAAAAAAAAAAAAAAAAAAGAAAGGCCTAGCATTTCTTTTCTTTCAGAAAATAAAACTTCTCTGAGCAAGGAAGGCCACAGAGCTGGCCTGTCAGGGTTGGAAGGGTGCAAACAGAAGGCTTAGGGCAGGGCTCTGGTTTGGCAATCATTTGGAAGATACACGTCAAATTGCCCACTCCTGCTCACTGGCATTCCTGAGGCAGAGTGACTGCCCCATGGGATTGACTGAGAATAGCAATAAGGGTATAGTACAGGCAGATGGGTTACAAATGCTGACAAGGTGGTGGCTTTATGCTGTTTTCCTTGTGTGCCCTCTAGGACTCTGCTTCCTAACTTGGAGCAGACTCAGTTACAATATTTTGTCCATACAAGTGTTCCAAGGACAAATTTTAGTTATGCCACAAGTTTCTGAGAAAATAATGGAAAAAAATTTCCAAAACCCAACATTTCCAATAAGTAACATTTAGTCAGTATGTACCAGTTAATTACTCCACATGTCTGTTCTGAATGGTCAGCACCTGTCAACTTACCTGTTGTTAAGTATTATGGCTATAATATTTAATATTCAATAAAAATATATAATGTAATATATCAAATATATGTTATATTTAATATATTGTTATATTATTAAATGTAATATATTTAATATGTTATATTATTAAATATCATATATTTAATATATTGTTATATTATTAAATTTCATGTTATATTTAATATACTGTTACCATAATATATTATGGTAATAGAAGTTATTAAAGCAATTTTATTTGCACACCTTGCAAGATCAGTGGACCAGTGACATGCATGATTTCCTCATATTGTGCCTGCATTGTATTGCCTGTGTGGTATTGGGCAGGCAAGAATGGGTTGGATGGTGGTTACGCTGGACTGGGCTCAGAAGAATGTTTGATGGTGAGACATAGGACATAAAATGCACAAAAGGAAACTTTTGACTACAATCAGAACATGACCCTCCTTCCTTGCATTCTTCTCCCATTTTTCTCTCCCACCTCCAGGTCACAGCAGCAATGCAAAGAAGGCAGACACAGAATACTCAGCTTATGGAGAAAATCCATTGCTGGGTAACACGTAAGGCAGGCAGCCAGTATTTCAGGGGATATTGGAGAAAAATTACTTTCTATTGAAATCAGTCGGTAAAGATGATACTTAAATTGAACTTTGATTGATGGCATTGCACATGAAGAGACTGAGAATACTTGAAAATAATTGAAAGGACCTTGATTCAAAGACATACCCATCTCAGTACAGACTGGCATGGGACAAGCACACTGTGTGACATAGTATCAGATCATCAGAAGCTGGAAGAAGAGGAACTCAGGCCACATCTCCCTCAAACTCTAGTGTCATCTTGCTAAGCTGCTTATCTGACCATAACAACAATGCTAGCTCCATGTACTGTGTCACTGAGTACAGCAGAGATGAAATATTGAACATGGTCTTCAGACTAACTGGAGTAAGCAGAGTGACATCCTTTTCTCTTTTTAATAGAAGTCAATGGAAAATGGGAATGAGAACCATTGGCATGTAAATAAAAAGTAAGTACATTTATTTCTCAAAAGCAAGATACATTTCCCTGAGAATACAAGAGAAGAAAATGGCATATCCAAATGTGTACTTTCATACTTAACTATTCACATATATTAGGCAATTAATTGCTCCTGAGTTACAGTCATGTATCACTTAATGATGAGGATATATTCTACATCTGATCTTAGCCAAAAGGCTGAGAAGCGATAATGATGAAGATATATTCTAAGAAATGTGTTGTTAGGTGATTTTGTCATTGTGGAAATATCACAGAATGCACTTACACAAACCTAGATGGTACAGGCTACTACACATTCAGGCTACATGGTATAGCCTATTGCTCCTTGGCTACAAACCTGTACACCATGTTACTGTACTGAATACTGTAGGCAGTTGTAACACATTGGTAAATATTTGTGTGTCTAAACATATCTAAGTATAGAAAAGGTACAGTAAAAATATGGTATTGTAGTCTTACAGGACCACTGTTGTATTTGGGGTCCGTCGTTGAAACATCATAATATGGCACATAATAGACATATTTACCTGGGGATTCTGTCAAAGCACATCAAGGCTTCAGGATTTTTTTTGGACAGGGTCTCACTCTGTTGCCCAGGCTGGAGTACAATGGCATAATCACGGTTCACTGCAGCGTCAGCCTCCCCAGGCTCAGGTGATCCTCTCACCTCAGCCTCCAGAGTACTGGGACTGCAGGTGCATGGCACCACACCCAGCTAATTTTTATATTTTTTGTAGAGATGAGATTTCACCATGTTGCCCAGGCTTATGGCTTCAATTCTTAATAGACATTTGGAAGCAAAACACAAAAGCCATAGTATGTCAAATATTTTTTTCAGTTTAACTCAGCATGTGTTAATTGGACAGTTATATATCTGAAATTATGTCAGATGCTGGGGTATGAAGATGATTGATAAAAACCACATGTCAAGACCCCTTTTCATGATCAAGATAGCTTATTAAGGGGTGTGCATGTGTATACTTGTGTTTGTGTGTGTGAATAGAAACAGGAGTGGAAGAAAACTTTTTTTTTAACAAAGTATTCAGTTCCCTGATTTTAAAAAGATTAAGAAAAAAAGCAGCCGGGCACAATGGCTCATGTCTGTAATTCCACCACTTTGGGAGGCCAAGGTGGGTGGATCACGAAGTCAAGATATTGAGACCATCCTGGCCAACATGGTGAAATCCCATCTCTACTAAAAATACAAACAAATTAGCTGGGTGTGGTGGCGGGTGCCTATAGTCCCAGCTGCTTAGGAGTCTGAGGCAGGAGAATGGCTTGAACATGGGAGGCGGAGATTGCAGTGAGCCAAGATCACGCCACTGCACTCCAGCCTGGCAACAGAGATGATGTCTTTTGCTGTGCAGAAGCTTTTTAGTTTTAGTAGGTCCCATTTATCCATTTTGGTTTTTGTTGCCTTTGCTTTTGGGTTCTTATTCATGAATTTTTTGCCTAAGCCAATGTCCAGAAGAGTTTGTAATGTTATCTTCTAGATTTTTTATGGTTTCAGGTCTTAGATTTAAATCTTTGATCTATCTTGAGTTAATTTTTGTATAAGATGAAGATGGGTATCCAGTTTCATTCTTCTACATGTGGCTTGCCCTATTTATTGTATAGGGTGTCCTTTCCCCTATTTATGTTTTTGTATGCTATGTTGAAGATCAATTGGTTGTAAGTATTTGGTTTTATTTCTGAGTTCTCGTTCTGTTCCATTGGTCTACATGCCTATTTTTATACCAGTACCATGCTGTTTTGGTAACTAGAGCTGGCCCATAGCCTGGTAGTATAATTTGAGGTTGGGTAATGTGATGCCTCCAGATTCATTCTTTTTGCTTAGAATTACTTTGACTATGCAGGCGCTTTTTTGATTCCATACATATTTTAGGATTGTTTTTTCTAGTTCTGTAAAGAATGGTGATGGTATTTTGATGGGAATTGCATTGAATTTGAAGATTGCTTTAGGCAGTGTAGTCATTTTCACAGTATTGATTTTACCCATCCATTAGCATGGGATGTTTCCATTTGTTTGTGTAATCTGTGATTTCTTTCAGCAGTGTTTTGCAGTTTTCCTTGTAGAGATCTTTTCACCTTGGTTAAATATATTCCTAGGTATGTTTTTTTATAGTTGTTGTAAAAGGGATTAAGTTCTTGATTTGATTCTCAGCTTGGTCATTGTTGGTGTATAGCAGTGCTACTGATTTGTGTACCTTGATTTTGTAACCTGAGACTTTACTGAATTTATTTATCAGATCTAGGAGCTTTTTGGATGAGTCTATAGGGCTTTCCAGGCGTATGGTTATATCATTAGTGGACAGTGACAGTTTAACTTTCTTTTTTTTCCAATTTGGATGCCCTTCATTTATTTCTCTTGTGATTGCTCTGTCTATGATTTCCAGTACTATGTCGAATAGAAGTGGTGAAAGTGGGTATCCTTGTCCTGTTCTAGTTGTTAGGGGGAATGCTTTAAACTTTTCCGCATTCGGTATGATATTGGCTGTGGATATGTCATATATGGCAGAGGTCCCCAAGCCCCAGGCCACAGACTGTACTGGTCCATGGCCTGTTAGTAACTGGGCCTCACGGCAGGAGGTGAGTGGCTGGTGAGCAGGCATTACCACCTGAACTCCGCCTCCTGTCAGATCAGTGGCAGCATTAGATTCTCATAGGAGCGTGAACTGTATTGTGAACTGCGCATGTGAGGGATCTAGGTTGCACAACCCTTATGAGAATCTAACTAATGCCTAGTGATCTGAGGTGGAACAGTTTCATCATGAAACTCCCACTCCACCGCAGAGTCCATGGAAAAATGGTCTCCCACAAAACCAGTCCCTAGTGCCAAAAAGGTTGGGGACTGCTGATGTATAGCTTTTATTACTTTGATGTAAGTCGTTTCTATGCCTATTTTGTTGAGGAGTTTTTGTTTTCAATTATAAAGCAATACTGGATTTTATCTAATGCTTTTTCTGTGTCTATTGAGATGATCATATGGTTTTTGTTCATAATTCTGTTTATATGATGTATCGCATTTATTGACTTGCTTGTATTAAACCATTCCTGCATCCCTGAGATGAAATCTACTTGATCATGATGTATTATCTGTTTGATGTGTGCTGTTGGATTCAGTTAGCTAGTGTTTTGCTGAGGATTTTTGCATCTATGTTCATCAGGGATATTAGTCTATAGTTTTCTTTATTAGTTATATCATTTCCTGGTTTTGGTATTAGGGTGATACTGGCTTCATAGAATGATTTAGGGAGGATTCCTTCTTTTACTGTCTTTTGGAATAGTTTCAATAGGATTGGTACCAGTTCTTCTTTGAGTGTCTGGTAGAATTCAGCTGTGAATCCATCTGATCCTGGACTTTTTTTTGTTGGCAATTTTAAAATTATTTATTCTATCTTGCTGTTTGATATTGGTCAGTTCAGGGTTTCTATTTCTCCCTGATTTAATCTAGGAGAGTTGTATGTTTCCAGGATTTATCCATTTCCTCTGGATTTTCTAGTTTATGTGTGTAAAAGTGTTTTTAGTACCCTTGAATGATCTTTTGTATTTTTGTGGTGTCAGTTGCAATCTTTCCAGTTTTATTTCTAATTGAGCTTATTTGGATTTTCTCTCTTCCTTTCTTGATTAATCTTGCTAATGGTCTATCAATTTTGTTGATCGTTTCAAAGAACCAGCTTTTTGTTTTATTCACCTTTTGTATCTTTTTTGGTTTAATTTCATTTAGTTTTGTTCTGATCTTTGTTCTTTCTTTTCTTCTACTATGTTTGGGTTTAGTTTGTTTTCGTTTCTCTAGTTCTTTGAGATGTGACATTAGGTTGTCAATTTGTGCTCTTTCAGACTTTCTGATGTAGGCATTTAATGCCATGAACTTTCCTCTTAGCACTGCTTTTGCTGTAGCTCAGAGGTTTTGATAAGTTGTATCAGTACTATTCACTTCAAAGAATTTTTAAATTTCCATCTTGATTTCATTGTTGACCCAAAACTCATTCAAGAGCGGATTATTTAATTTCCATGTCTTTTCATAATTTTGAGGTTCCTTTTGGAGTTGACTCCCAGTTTTATTCCACTGTTGTGTCTGAGAAGATGCTTGATATGATTTTGATATTCTTAAATTTATTGAGACTTGTTTTGTGGCCTATCACATGGTCTATCTTGGAGAGTGTTCCATGTGCTGACAAGAAGCACATGAGAATGTATATTCTGCAGTTGTTGGGAAGAGTGTTCTGTAATAACTGTTAAGTCCATTTGTTCTACGGTATAGTTTACGTCCATTGTTTCTTTGTTGACTTTCTGTCTTGACCTGTCTAGTGCTGTCAGTGGAGTATGAAGTCCCCCACTATTATTGTGTTGCAGTCTATCTCATTTCTTAGGTCTAGTAGTAATTGTTTTGTAAATCTGGGAGCTCCAGTGTTAGGTGCATATATATTTAGGACTGTGATATTCTCCTGTTGGATTAATCCTTTTATCATGATATAAGGTCCTTCTTGATCTTTTTTGGCTCTTGTTTTCTGAAAGTCTGTTTTGTCTGATTCAGGAATAGCTACTCCTGCTTGATTTTGGTTTCCATTTGTGTGGAATATCTTTTCCCACTCCTTTACCTTAAGTTTATGTGAGTCCTTATGTGTTAGGTGAGTCTCTTGAAAATAACAGATACTTGGTTGGTGGATTTTTTTTTTTCAACCATTCTGCCATTCTGTATCTTTTAAGTGGAGCATTTAGGCCGTTTATATTCAATGTTAGCATTGAGATATGAGGTACTATTCTATTCATCATGCTAGCTGTTGCCTTAATACCTTGTTTTTTTTCACTGTGTTATTGTTTTATGTGAGATTTACACTTTAAGGATGTTCTATTTTGGTGCATATCAAGCTTTTGTTTCAAGATTTAGAATTCCTTTTAGCATTTCTTATAGTGCTGGTTTGGCAGTGGCAAATTCCCTCAGCATTTGTTTGTCTAAAAAAGACTTTATCTTTCCTTCATTTCTGAAGCTTAGTTTTGATGAATACAAAATTCATGGCTGACAATTATTTTGTTTCAGGAGGCTAAAGATAGGACTCCAATCCCTTCTGGCAGGTAAGGTTTCTGCTGAGAAATCTGTTAGTTTGAAAGGATTTTTTTTGTAGGCTACCTGATGCTTTCGTCTCACAGCTCTTAAAATTCTTTCTTTCATGTTGACTTTAGATAGCCTGATGACTGTGTGCCTTGGTGATTATCTTTTTGCAATAAATTTCCCAGGTGTTTTTGAGCTTCTCATATTTGGATATCTAGCAAGGCCAGGGGAAGTTTTCTTCAATTATTTCCTCAAATAAGTTTTCTGAACTTTTAGACTTCTCTCCTCCCTCCAGAACACCACCTAGTTTTAGTTTTGGCCATTTTACAGAATCGCATATTCTTGGAGACTTTGTTCATTTCTTTTGATTCTCTCTTCATTATCTTTGTCTGTCTGGGTTAATTAGAAAGCCTTGTCTTTGAGCTCTGAAATTCTTTCCTCTACTTGTTCTAGTCTGTTGTTGAAACTTTCCACTGCATTTTGTGTTTCCCTAAGTGTGTCTTTCATTTCCAGAAGTCCTGATTGGTTTTTCTTTATGATAGCTATCTTTCTGGAAAATTGTTCATTCGTATCCTGAACTCTTTTTCCATTCTTTATGTTGGTTTTCACCTTTCTCTGGTATCTCTTTGAGTAGCTTAATAATCAGCCTTCTGAATTCCTTATCTGGTTTTTAAAGATTTCATCTTGGTTTGCATCCATTGCTGGGAAGCTAGTGTGATCTTTGAGGGGTGTTATGGAACCCTGTTTTGTCATATTACCAGAATTACTTTTATGGTTCCTTCTTATTTGGGTAGACTATTTCTTCAAATTGTTCTTGAATTTAATATTGATTTGACTGTGTGTATATGTGTATGTGTGTGTGTGTGTGTGTGTGTTTGATGGAGTCTCACCCTGTTGCCCAGGCTGGAGTGCAGTGGCGTGATCTCGGCTCACTACAATATCCATTCGAGGCTGACCTCAGCCTCCCAAATTCTGAGATTACAGATGTGAGCCACCACACCTGGTTGACTGTTTTGTTTTTGTTTTTGTTTTTTTTAAATTTCTTTTTTTCCTTCTGAAGGATATGACTTTAATGTTTATAGTTTATTATATTCTAATTTGATTCTTGGTGCTTTTAGAGGTGAAGACTCTCTCTGTATGAGTTCCTTAGTTACAGAGAGTCTTTGTGCTCTGACTTTTCCAGATGCTAGTTATAACAGTTATGTACTTGGTGTGTGGGCAAGTTTATTGTCTCCTATGGAGTTGGAATGGCAAAGATCTCTTGAAGCTTATTTTATTCTCTCATGGTGTACATTTTGTTTTGTTTTGTTTTTTGAGACAGAGTCTCACTCTGTCACCCAGGTTGGAGTGCAGTGGTACAATCTTGGCTCACTGTAAGCTCCGCCTCCCAGGTTCATGCCATTCTCCTGCCTCAGCCTCTGGAGTAGCTGGGAGTACAGTCTCCTGCCACCACACCTGGCTAATTTTTTTGTATTTTTAGTAGAGACGGGGTTTCACCATGTTAGCCAGGATGGTCTCGATCTCCTAACCTTGTGATCCACCCGCCTCGGCCTCCCAAAGTGGTGGTATTGCAGGTATGAGCCACTGTGCCCGCCCATTGTGTACACTTCTTTTATTTATTTAATTTTCCTCCAGTGTTTTATTTTGTGAATTGGTGATTTAGGCTTCAGGTAAGGGGGAGAGATATCCCTGGGTAGACACTGGTTGCAGCTAAAGCAGGTGGGTAGATGTAATACCCAATGGTGGGAAGAAATTCCAGTCTTGATGAAGTTGGCTAGGGTAGTTCTCAATTTGATGTACTGAGGTTTTATCAGAGTGACGAGTGGAAGCTACCTCATCTCCCCTGCCAGGCCAGCAGGAAAGCTATCCACTTTCCAGCCTCACTTCTGTCCCAGTGTTCCAGCTATTCAGATCAGACAAGCACCTCTTTTCATCTGTAGAAATGTTTATGTTCCAAGTAGAGACGAGTTGTGACTGCCTTTCATGCAAACCCGAATCTGGGGAGTGCTCCTCCTGTGGAGATGCTGTCACCTGAATTGTTCTAGGAAGGCCATCTATAGGTGCATACATGCTGCATTCCTGTGGGAAAAGCCCCAGCTGTGTCTGCAGTAGTGTACTGGAGGGGACAAGAACCCCTTCTCTAAGACCCTTCATGATCACAGAGGCTGCCTGCCTGTTGGGGTAGAAGTGTAGACTTTCCCTACTGTGCCCAGTACTACAATTGTGTGTCTACTGTAAGAAAATCCTCACTAGCAGAAAGATCTGTGACTCAAGGTCTGCTGTTCAGATTTTTTTGTCCCATGGGGTGTTCCCTTGATGTGGTGCTCGCCTTCTCCCACTAGGAATGGGACTTTATGAGAACCAGACTATAGTGATTATTATTGTTCTTCTAGGTCTAGCCACCCAGTGGGGCTACTGACTCTGGGCTAGTGCTGGGGAATGTCTGCAAGTGATCCAGTGATGTGACCAGACTTCAGGTCTCCCAGCAGTGGATACCAGCACAAGCCCTGATGGAGGTGACAGGGGAGTGACGCAGACTCTGTGAGATTCCTTGGTTGCAGATAGGTTTAGTGTGCTGGCTTTCTTGTATGCTGGTTATAATTTTAGTGAACTTGTTACGTGGACAGACTTAGGCCCTCTGGTAATAACTGAAGTCAGGCAGTTGATTTCTCCTTCCTGGGTGCAGTGTTATTCTACCTAGAGGTGCCATAACAGACTGTGTCAGTTGGTCTCTGACCAGGAGGTGGCACTTGCAGAATGGCACCAGCCACAGTAGTAGCAGTGGGATTTGAGCTTGCCCTAAGTTTTCTGGGGGAAGTATTCTGATTTGTCATGCAATGGGCAGGGCTATAAAGCTCCCAAAAGTTTATGTCCTTTGTGTTAAGCTACCGGGGCAGGTGGAGGGGCACAACCAGGTGGGGGCAGGGTTAGATGATCGGAGGGTTTAAGCTCTGACTCTCCTTCAGAAGGGCCTTTCCTGTGAGGGTTTGTGGGGGTGATTTTGGGCTGCAGAGGTAATGTTCCAGAGGGGAATAGAACTGCCTCTGCTGCACAGAAGAGTTTTTGCAAAGGGAGTGGGGGTAGCCAGTGGCAGTAAGCCTCACCCAGCTCCCATACAGTTGGTGAGGCCAATCTAACTCCCACAGTACTCCACTAACAGCAGCAGGTTTAGATTCAGGCAGTCTGCACACAGAACTGAGACCTGCCCTGGGCCATCAGCTTCCCCACAGAGATAGCAACCTCAGCTTTCAGGTCACGCCCCTTCCCACCTGCCCACAAGGCCAGTGCCCAGCTCCTGTGCTCACTTGTGTCTGCAGTTTACTTCCTGCTCCCTGCCACTTCCCTCTGCCACCATTCTGGCCAAAGGAGTTCTTCCCCACTTGAGATCATACCACAAAATTTAGTTGGGAACTTCTTTCACCCTGTGACCCCTCCCTGAGCTTGTTGGCTATTGGCTGACTTCCCCAATGGCCCCTGTAAGATATAGTCAGGAATGCCTTCCCTTGTTTCATGCTGGAGACTGGGAATGCCTGCAAGGCACTTTCAGCTGCTGCTTCTACTTTTATAGTTCATGTTGCTCTCTAAATCCATTCCAGTTCAGGTAGGGTTAAGGCCTTCTCCCATGGTCTGGATTTTCAGATTCCTTGGTAGAGATGTGTACTCTGGAGACAGACTCTCTCCCTCTCACACTCTGAGGACTTATAGTTTTTCACCAGTCTCTTATGGAGCAGGCTGCAGCCTGCCACTTCTTTCAAATAATCTGTGGATTCTTTAGGTTTTTCTGTTAAGTTCCTGCATTGGTTCTTGGGGGAAAAAAATCACAGTGTGAAATTCTGCACATTATTCTGTCCTTCCAAGTGGGAGAGACATGCTAGTACTGCCTCTAGTCTGCCACCTTGGAAAAAAAATCCATTTTAGATTAAAAAGCTTTTTAAAGGAAAGAGAATGAAATTTACTAAATTCTAGAAAAGAAAGGACTTGAAAAAGAGGAAGAGGAAAGAAGGAAACAGTAGAAATTATACATATCTGAGAAGTACAAACTAAATAGTAACTACATGAGAAAATTGGAGCATTTCCCTGATTCGGTGAGGAACAGCCATGACCACCAAGGTGAGACAATTGGTTATCATATTTGCAGTTGTTTTCTGTGTCACTTCAGCCCTATAGTTATAAAAAATACTTGAGTGATTTGGGGGTGAACTGAGTCAACAAAAAGCTATCCTTTCAGTCTGACTGTTGCTTTATATCCAAGTCCCTGTCAGCTCTTTAGGGTAGCATGAGAACCCCAGGCCTTAGAATTCAAGTTTCAGCTAGTTTGCCTCCACAAGACTTGAGAGACAACCAAAGCCTTCGGGGAGTGTGTGTGTGTGTGTGTGTGTGTGTGTGTGTGTGTGTGTGTAACAGTACACATTCTACAATATTTCTCTGTGATGATTTTGGTAGCAATCTCATGCGTATTTGCCAATAGCTGTGGTCCCATCACTCCTTGTTGGATATGGAGCATCTTTATATGATCTTGTTCACAGACTTTGGTGGGTCAGATTATGAAATCATAACTCTTCAAAGAAAATCTTTGAGGGCAGGATGTAAAGTCCACTGGAAATTACTAGGAAATATGAGGAGCTCTGAGTTCTGTTCTTAATTTTTCCAAGGCCTCGCCCTATGACTAGAACAAGAGATTTCAGTGTTTGCTGGTGAACAATCTATCAGTTTGGACACTTAAAAATTTCTATGGAGTAAAAGGAAGTAGTCACATTTACGCATGTCACCACCAGTAACAAAGAATCCCAAGGTCCTGAGCCCTATGGCAACTTCTTCCTGACCTAAACCCCATTTGAGGACATTTGGGAACCCAGGTACTCTAATTTCTTTCATTCATTCAGTAGCATTACTGAATTTCAGTCCCCATGGGGGTTTCAGGAATGGCTGGAGATAGCCATTTTCTCCACTTCAAGCAGTGAAGAAAATGTGCTCCTTGCTATAGGCAGGAATAGCAGAAGTCTTAAAAGGTTTTAGATCTCAGTTCTTAGCACCTGTTTACTTCACAGAGCAGTGTTTACTTCACAGCAGGCGATCAAGTAATGTTAAAGTTGAAAGAGGGTCTGACTTTTAGGGTGCACAAAAGTTTGACAATTTTCTTTAGACATCATTAGATTCTCTCTAGTGTATATGCTTTTAAAAAAAACCCAAAAAACAATCCTGGAATTCTTAGAATCCCAGAATTCTGGGAAACAAACAGAAAATTATCAGGTTGGAGTGATTCTGCTTCATGGCTCTCCATAGATAATTTAAAAGTGAATGGCTCTGTGGTTGGTCAAGCCACAGATGAGTTCCTTAGAGACCATTGGGAATGCATATTTAAGGCGTGATGGTGATCAGGCCTGTTCTAAAGTGAGTTGTGGTGCTAAACACTGCACCACAAGCACACATAATGGAAAAATATCTTTGAGCCTAGAGTTAGTCCACCCTCCCTTCTTATGGTGAGCTCTAAACTGCTTTGCAGTGAAGAAAACATTCTTAATAAAGAACCCCACATGAGGAAGGGATGCCCAGGGTGCCCTCAGAGAAGGCTGTTGTGACTCCAGAGGCTGTTAACATACCTGGTTGCACGCTCTTGGAGACCACGTCCTTTTCTCCAGAGCACAGACCTTGCTGTGCAGGGAAACAATTACCCATGTCTTCCTAGGCTTCATCAGTGCAGGGACTGGTTGTATTTTTATTCACTACTAGTATAATGTCTGGCACAAAGTCAACACTAAGCACATAAATGAAACAGAGCTTCTGTGAATGAACTTGTGCTATCATTCTAGATGTAAGATGAATTATGGACAATTCAGTCCATAACACCAATGTGGAGCTAAGGCAGCAAAGCATTGGTCTAGGGGAAGACAGCAAATCATTTTGAGGAGATTTTGTTACTGCTATGAGAAACCACTCTGAATCTAAGGCAACCTCTTGCCCTAGAAGTGCCCCAGGGAAGAAGGACCTTTCCTTGTGATTTGACAGAAGATCACTGTGGAGAGGGAATGAGGGTCCTTTTATGAGGAATGGGATCAAGATTTTGACCCTTGATTTTTTGATAGATAACTTTCTAGCAGATTGAGATGATCTCAATGAAGGTGACTAGCAAGAAAAGATCCCGAAGTATCCCAAGAAGAATCTTTCATGAGAGAAGAGGGAGTCTGTTAATCTGGGCCCAATGTGAGGCCGTGTTTATAGCAGCAATTATAGAAACAGTGACTGATTGCCCCAGGACTCTTTTACCCGAAGTAATTTTGTTGGTCTTGCTCAATGTGTTTGGCTTCAAAGTAGGTGGCATTCAGTGATGGATAGTTCCACCAGGGTGTCATGGGTGGGAGAACATCGGTTCTCTAATGGAAAGATGAATAGTAGTTTGGCAACAAACAGGAGATGTGCATCCTTCTTCCAGCTCAGGTATGAACTCCTTGAAGGCAATGACTGTACTTGGCTGCACAGTTTCAACATTCTTTGAAGATATTCAGTGTAATTAGTGATCGGTTTACTGCACTCTTCTCAGCTGAGGCTTGGCCTCAGATGCTCAGTTTCCTTGCCTCCAAATTATTTTCTTGGACTTGTGAGTGATAAGTCATTGGAATGGAAGAAAGTCTTCATACACAAGTACCTTCTATGTACTGAAAGAGAAAGGTAAGAGGTGCCTCAGCCTTAGTGTTCAGCTTCTGGGACCCTTTGAGCCATGGGGGCAGAGGCTGCTGGCACTCACCCTGGAAGACAGAATTTAATCCAGGTCTCAGCCATCCTTGAAGTCTTTTGCATGCTCTTGGTGAGTCTGTGTGAGCATCACTTCAGATGTGGTGAGAAGCTTACATGGAAACTATTACATCAAAACATTTCATTTAGTTGGGGGACTGTTTGGAAAAATCTTATTTTTTATTTATTTTTTTTTTTGAAGGAACAAAGAGAAGTTGATGAAAAGATTTGAGGTTATAATGACCAAAGTCTCCACTGCCTTCCTTCCCTCCCCTCCCCTTCTTCCAAAATGAGAGAAAAGAAATAAAGCTAGAGAACTATCTGGAATATAATAAGTCTGGCAGGCCAGGCTTTTAGTGAGGATAGTGTGTCATTGTAATACCTTTTAATTACAGCTGTATAATTATAAATAGGAAAGAAATTAAAAGATGAAAATGTGGTTTGTAATGAAATTACCATAAATACCATGGCAAACTTTAAAGTCGTCATGAAAATTCATAATACAAAAACATGAATGTGGAGGTTAATTTCTCCTAAAACTAGAAATTAAAATTTTGTGGACTCGTGGTCTTCCTTGTTAGCTTGGCATTTCCTCCTGAGTACACATAAGCACTATTAGTCATGCAGACATAAACAGACCTTTAAAGAGTTAGAGTCCTGGTTGGCAACCCTTATGTTCTCCAGGCCACTTGGGCAAGCTGACATATAAATGACTCAGGTTCCAAAGACAAATGGTGGAAACATGAAAAGAAAGCTAGTCCAATTGCCTGGACGTTTTTGATTACTTCTTCATTTGGAAGCAGGCGTGTGTTTTGTTTGTGATACACGAGTTTATCTAGCCTTCTTTATTTAAAAGCCCATTTTACTTCCCATTGAACTGACACATTTTCATGATTGAGGATAGGGGATCATAACTGCAAATTGCTACATTGGTCCTGAGGCCAAAACTCAAGGTAGTAGATTGGTCCAGAGGCCAAAACTCAAGCACTTAGACAGCTTATATCATCCTTTAGTGCCTTCATGTTTCCCACAAGCTAGCTCCTGTTTGTTGAAATACTGCTGTTGGGGTCAATATCATGAGGTCAACTTCCTAAGCCTGTTCCTTAGCTGCACACTACTAAGACATCTTAAAAATGTGAAACCTTGATTCAAAGAGAGATCAAATAAGTGAGTCTGGCTCACTCACTATTGCAGACCTTTCTCTGACATTGTGAAAATGCTTAACACATGTCCAAGTGATGGTAAATTGTGCCCTCTTTTTGCATATGAAAGAGACTGTTTTCTTTTTCTCAACCAAGAATAATTATTTTGCCATTAAAAAAAATACCATTGGCTTATGGGCTAGCACAATCAATTAAGAGGTGTAATTTTATGCCTCCGTTATGAATAAGAGGTTATGTTGTGATAGCTACCTGAAGATAGGACAGCAAAGTAAATTTGAGGATGCCAAATAGAAAAAGATATTGAGCAATAAAGGGGGGGTATTGGAGAAGGCCTTGTATGCTGGACTTTTTTTTTTTTTTTTTATAGATAAGGAGACCCATGGAAGGTGTTTAGGCAAGGAAGTAACATGACAAAAGTGGTATTTTGGGATAAATTGAAAGAGAATAAGTAGGAAGGTGTTCACTGCCTGCCCTGTAGATTCTGTGGGAGCAGGAATACAGTGGCAACTGCCTGACCTTAGTGTGATTCTGTGGGAGCCCAGCTGTTGGGAAGCGCCTACTAGGGCTGGGTAGAAGGTCTGGCTCCTGAGAGTTCTCTCCTCCCTCCTCTCACTGTCTCCACCCAGTGGGCCATGAGATTTCAAGTGAGGGATATAGACCTCTAAGCAGAGCAGTGCCCCAGGTGGAAGAAAAGGGGGTTCTTGGAGGGCAGAGGCACCTGGCTGGGGATGTTTGCAGCTCTGTGTCATAGTGGAGGTGAAGTTTGAAATGGGCTCGAGGGATTGGTCTCATTTCTCCATACCCCTTTTTAAACTCTGAGGAAAGGATCAATCTAAGACCTAGGTGATTTTGATTGGCCCCTCCATCCAGAGCCACTTTGCTAGCCAAGCCAGCAGATGTGCTGAATACATTGTGGGGAAAAATACGGATAAATTAGAGGAGTTTGACTGCTATAAAAGGAAGATAAGCTGAACGATCTCTAGCAAAGGAAGTTAGAATTAGTGGACCAGAGACATAAGAATATAAAACAAACATAAATAGTCACAAAGAGGGGAAAAGAGAAAAATATCAGAAATAGCAAAAAGAAATGAGCATCACAAAGAATATTCAACTAGAGAATCTGGTAATAAGAAAGCAATAGATGAAATGAAGAACTCAATAAAGGGACTGAAGAGTAGAATGCAAACCTTGGATTAACTAATCAATGAGCTGGAAGTCTCAAAACCCTAGGCAGCAGTAAGAAAGAGAAGGACTACAGTGTTTTTGAAAGGACAAAAGGTTAGCGCTACCCTTGACAAGGATAGAAGAGGCCCTCAGGCCTAAAAATTAAGAAAAAAAATGAGGAATTCATAAAAAAGAGAATTAAACAATATGGAATATAGAAATAGAAATGTCAACATGCTAATAATCTCAGAATGAACCTGGGCAAACATGGTGAAACTATAAAAAATAAATTTTTGTTCTCTATAAAAAAATAAAAAATTAGCTGGATGTGGTGGTGCGTGCCTGTGGTCACAGCAACTCAGGAGGCTGAGGTGGAAGGATCGCTTGAGCTGGGAAGGTTGAGGCTGCAGTGAGCAGTGATTTCACCACTGTACTCCAGCCTCCAGCCTAGGTCACAGAGCGAAACCCTGTCTCAATTGAAAAAAAAAAAAAGTCTCAGAATGAGAGGGAAACAATAAACAGTAGTGGAAAACTATTTTGAATTAACGATCATCTATATAGAAATACAGATAAAAGCTTTAGATTGAAAGGGCTTCTCTAGTGTTGTACAGTAGAGATAAGAAGAAAAAAATCATCACGCCTGTAATCCCAGCACTCTGGGAGGTCGAGATGGGTGGATCACGAGGTCAGGAGATCAAGACCATCCTGGCTAACACGGTGAAACTCCGTCTCTACTGAAAAATACAAAAAACTAGCTGGGCGAGGTGGCGGGTGCCTATAGCTACTCGGGAAGCTGAGGCAGGAGAATGGCAGAAACCCAGGAGGCGGAGCTTGCAGTGAGCTGAGATCCAGCCACTGCACTCCAACCTGGGTGACAGAGTGAGACTCCGTCTCAAAAAAAAAAAAAAAAAAGAAAAATCAATACATTACATTATTGGGAAGTTTAAGAACTTAAAAGAAGATTCCTGAGAGCGAGAGCAAATGACCTTGAAAGGAACAAGAACAAGCTGTCATCACACTTCTCAATAGCAACACCAGATGCAAGGAGACAGTGCAGCCATACTTCCAAAGCATGAGAATGTTGCCCCTGGGTTTTATACCAAGGTACATTATCACTGAAATGCAAGGGGCGAAATGAAGATGTTCTTAGGGATGCAAGGTCTGCGAATGTTTATCTTGCAAGGACATGCTTTGAAATGCTGCTGTAGGACAAAAGATCATTCTAGGAGGATGTTAAGAATACTGGAAATGTGTTAGTCAGTGCCCCGTTGGGAAGACAGAAATAATTTTAGATCATTCAAACTGAAAGGGATTTAAGGTGGGGTGTTGATTCTAAAGATGTTTGGAGGAGCAAAAGGGAAAGGGAGTTCTACCCAGAGCTCAGGGAGCTGCTAGCATACCTGGGAGAGAGTGTATGAGCCACCCTCACTGGGGTCACTGCTGGGACCATGGAGCCATTGTCCACCAGTGCCACTGAAACCACAGGGCTGGCACTGAGCAGGAGCCTCCTAACTCTGCTGCTGCAGCTGAGGCACTGTCAGAAACAGTGGCCCCCACCTTGTTTCTACTTGCCAGTCAGGTGCAGTTCCCCCAGATTGGCAGAACCAAATTTAACTTTAGCTGTCAAGGAAGTCTGGGGAATGTGGCTTCCTGCTTACCTGTCTTCCAGAGGAGAATATAGGACAGTGAATATGGGATTAGGGCCAACAGACAAATATCTGACCTCGGAACTAAGGATCTATAAACAAACTAGAAAAGTTAATTCCTGTCCAAATAAAGGGAACAAAGAAAGAAGACAAGAAAGACACACCCATTATAATCTATAACAAAAACTGACAATACCAATAGACCAATACCAACATGACCAACTAAAGCAACTGTGAGATACCACTTTATGGACATCAGAATAGCAAATATTATAAAATTGAATGATTCCGGCTGGGCGCGGTGGCTCACGCCTGTAATCCCAGAACTTTGGGAGGCTGAGGCGGGCGGATCACAAGGTCAGGAGATCGAGACCACGGTGAAATCTCGTCTCTACTAAAAATACAAAAAATTAGCCGGGTACGGTGGCGGGCGCCTGTAGTCCCAGCTACTCGGGAGGCTGAGGCAGGAGAATGGCGTGAACCCGGGAGGCGGAGCTTGCAGTGAGCCAAGATCGCACCACTGCACTCCAGCCAGGGGGACAGAGCGAGACTCTGTCTCAAAAAATAATAATAATAATAATTGAATGATTCCAAGTGTTGGCAATAATTTAGAGGAAAAAAGGAACACTCATGCATGTGAGAGCTAACTGGTGCAGGCACAATTTAGCAATACTTAGAGAAACCAAGGGTGTGTTTATATCCTGTATGATCCATCCAGCTGACTCCTGGGAATATATACCAGAGAAACACCTGCAACATATCCATAAAGGGCCGTAATTAATTGTGTCCCCTGCTACCTTTTATGTGGTAGGAGACATGTAGATGAGAAATTAGGTGTCTATCACTAGGAAGTTGAATAAACAAAATCTGATGGAGTACATACTATGGAATATACACCAGGTATATAGGAACACTATGGATAGACAAAAACATAGGGATAAGTAAAAATACAGATGATCCCCAACATAGGATGTTTCGACATAGATGTTTTGACTTTGTGATGGATGGACATTGATACACATTTAGTAGAAGCCATACTTCTAGTACTCATACAATCATTGTGTATTTTGCTTTCAGTACAGTATTCAGTAAAGTATATGAACTGTTCAATACTTTGTTATATAATGGGCTTTGTGATAGATAATTGTGCCCAACTGTGGGCTAATGTAAGTGTTCTAGGCTAAGCTGTGATGTTCGGTAGGTTAGGTATATTAAATGCATTTTCAATTCACAGTATTTTCAGCAGTAACAGGTTTATCAGGATGTAGCCCCACCATAAGTCAAGGAGCATATGTGATAAAAATTAGAATGAGACTTTTAGCACAATTTACTATAAAAAATAACACACATACACAAAAATCACTAAATGGCTTTTAAGAATAGTGCAGTGGGTTGAATGGAATGTCCACATTCCCAAAAGATATGTCCACATCCCCAAATTTGTGAATGTGATTTTTTGGGTAAAAGGAGTATTTGCAGATGTAATTAAGTAAGAATCTTGAGATGAGATCATCCTGGATTGTCTAGGCGGACTTGAAAATCCAATGGCAAATGTGCTTATAAGAGACACACAATAGAGGCAGAGTGTGAAGACAGACAGAGATTGGAGTGATTTGCAGGTTGAATGTACACAGCAAGTATACAAATGTATACAGAAAGCAGAGCTTTGGCTAAGCTTAGCTTTATGGCACAGATAAACTTATAAACTGTATTATATATAAGCCACAAGCCAAGGAACACATGGAAACACCAGAAGCTGAAAGAGGCAAGGAATGGAATCTCCCCTGGAGTCTCTGGAAATTATGTGACCCTGCCAGCACCTTGATTTTGAGACTTCTGCCTTCAAGAGCTATGAGAAAATAAATTTCTGTGGCTTTAAATCACCAAGTTTGAGAAAATTTGTTACAGCAGCCACAGGAAGCTAATGCAGATAGCTATCCAAGGACATATATTGGCACACATTAGAGTGTCTATGGTGAGGAAGGTTAGGGGAGTGGAGAGGATGAACATGGGTAAAAATAAAATGAAAAAATGAGTCTTGCACAAATTAATGAGGCATATGACCAACTCCATGTACCTGAGGTTTTAAAAATGTAATTTCCCATTTCAATTTACCATTTCCTTTACATTCTAGAAGGATTATGTATTTTCTATCTTTGCTAATTGGGGTTTTTTACTTTCAAAGAATAACCTGGTCATGGACTGTATATTTGTCCATACAGTTTCCTGATTTTCATGATAATTGTTTTCAATAATAATTTCATCATTGGATGAGCTCTTCACATATAAGATTATTAGCTATAAATATATTAGCATATATAAGCTACAAATATATATTATATGTCATATTAGCTACAAATATACAGTATTAAGTCTGTTGCTTAGCTTTTTCCTTTTGGGTGATATATTTTTGACCTACATAAGTCTGGAATTGTTATGTAGTTAAACGTGTAACAGAGCATTCTTTACAAGTTTACCTGCTCCATAAAGCAAATCTTAGGCAAAAGTCTGCTTTCTGTATACATTTATATACTTGTCTGTGTACATTTAATCTATAAATCACAGTAAAAGCAAATTAGCAGAGAAGGAAGTAATTGGTCTTGATTTGAAATCCTCCTGAATAAAATCTCTGCAACAAATAATAGCCCTAAGAAGCTGTTGGCTGGCATTTATGGTGAAATTTCCTTTGTATGTTTCATTCTTCATTCATTTATACCCTTCAATAAAAGGTGAATTTGAGAGCTTCTTTGGGCAAATACTATTGATAGTATTTGCCCAAAGGCAATGATAGTATTTGCCCAAAGGCAATGATGGCCCATGGACTTCAGCTTCAACAATGAAGATAATTCAAATGTGGGTTCCCTAGAACATGAATTTTTGTTGGTTTGCAATCCTTATTTCTTACAATTCTGCTTGGCCACAAGAATTGAGACTCCACCTCCATGCTCTTTTCTGACTAGTTCCTGATGGTTCCAAATTGGTTTCCTGTGGCTGCTGTAATAGGTTACCATAAACTTCGTGGCTTAAAACAACACAAATTTATTCTATTAGAGTTCTGGAGGTCAGGACCATGAAATCAGTTTCACTGTGTTAAAGTTACAGTGTCAGCAGGCCTGGTTCCTTCTGGTGACTCTTGAGAGAAACTGCTTTCTTGCCTTTTCAGCATCTAGCGGCTGCTTGTATTCCTTGGCGTGCGACCCTTTCCTCCATCCTCTGAGTATATCACTCCCATCTCTGTTTCCATCATCACATCTCCTCCTCTGACTCGAAGTCTTCCTGTGACGCTCTCAAGAGGACCTTGTGATTACATCAGGCCCACCCAGATGATCCAGGATACTCTCCCTATCTCAGCATCCTTAACTTAATCACACCTTCGTGTCCTTTTTGCTAGATATGACAACATTTACAAGTCCGGGGATCAGGATAGGGACACATTTGGGGGCTGTTATTCATCCAACCATAGTTCCTGACCACAGAGAGGCATACATTCTGAATTTCAGTCCCACAACACTGAAGGGCCTAGATTTGTCGTGTTGCAATGAGCATTCCTGTGGTATGTCTGGGGTGAGCACTAGGGCTGCTGTGAGCCCACCAAACCACAGGCTTCCTCAAGACCTGTCATGTTGGGTCACATTATAGAATTAATATTCTTCCTGGGGTTCTTTTTCCTGTTTATGACCCTAGGTCCACAGCTGGCCTAACCTTGGCAGCCTCCTACTCTGGTGGGCTGCATGGTGTCACCTCATTATCAGCCAAAACGGCCAGGGGACTGGCTATGATTCACAATGATGCCTCTGCTGACTGCAGTGAATGAGACCTCTGGATCTGGGCATCGGCTGTTTTGCAGCCCACATTCTTCTCTTCCCTTGGTCACATTACAGTTGCAGTATTATTACTGTTGGCCATTCCTTCTTGAGGACCAGGGTCACAGCCTTCCCTATCCTGCTTTGTCCTGGCTCTCCCATCATGAGTGATGACAGCTTGCAACCAAACGGTGAATGCTGTCCTGGGAAATCTCTCTGAAGGTTTCTAGGTCTCTAAAGCTATAGTGTGAGAGTACAGTCAGCTCACCTGGGGTCTACAGAGGTTGGATAGCAGTGACAGGAGATTACTTTGGCAAACTGCACACTGGGGTCTTCTATACTGTTCCCTCTTTCCCTTTAGGACCTGTCCTCGCTCCAGGTATTAGGTAGCTATTGCTGTGTAAAAATTACCCCCAAACACAGCAGTTTGAAACAAACATTATTTCACAGCTTCAGTGGGTTAGGAATCTACACGTTCTGGCTATAACTTCCTGTTCTTCACAAACCTACAGTTAAGGTATTGGCCATGGCTAGAGTCATCTCAATGTTCAACTGGGGTTGGATCTGCTCCAACATTGGCTATTGGTAGGCTCAGGTCCTCACTGGCTGAGAACATTGGGCCTCTCTATAGAGCTATTACAATATGGCAGCTTATCTTCTGCAGAATGAGGGGTGGCGGTGGGGGTGGAGGGAGAGAGAGAGGGAGAGAGAGAGAGACAGAGAGAGAGAGACTAAGACAGACGCCATGATCTTTTTAAGTACCTAATCTTGGAAGAGATTTTGCTTCTGCCTATTTCTGTTTGCTAGAAGCTAGTCACTAAATCCAGCCCACACTCAAGGGAGATGGGATTACACAGGCAGTAAGTACCAGAAGGCAGGGATCCCTGGAGGCCACCTTAGTGGTTGCCTGAAACATCCCGAGAGGAAGTTAGAGAGAGAGAGAATACCATCTACTAGGAGTGAGCAGAGTCCACCTGAGTTGAGAGGGGCCATAGGGACCCTGAAGATAAGGTGTGTCATCAGCACAGTTTCCTGGGACCTCAGTTGTTGTGAGCATTGATTCATACCTCCATGCACATTGCTCCCTTTTGGCCTGGGCTGCTCTCCGAGCTCTATTTTATTCCTCTGAAGCATGTAATCTCAGCTACTTGGAAGGTGGAGGCAGGAGAATCACTTGAGCCTGGGAGGCAGAGGTTGCAATGAGCTGAGATTGTGTCATTGCACTCCAGTCTGGGCGACAAGAGTGAGGCTCCATTAAAAAAAATAACGCATTGAGTTGATGTTTGAAAATATATTACAACAGATGGGAAAGGGATGAAACCACCTGGGAATCACTGAGTCAAAACAACTCATCTGGGCATGCATAAAATGTTATTTCATTTTTTTTCCCCCTGGAGTAGAAAGAACATAGACTACAGAGCTTGATGGATCCAATTTAAATTCCAATTCTACCACTTATCAGCAGAGTGACCTCATGTTTTGTTTCCTCATTTGTAAAAATCTGGTAATAATACATAACTCTCTGGGTTGTACTGGGATTAACCAAAACAATATATAAATGCTCCTCAATTCATGATAAACTGATCATAAAAGGAAAATATTATATGTTGAAAATGTATTTGATATACTAACCTTCTGAATGTTGCACCTTAGCCTGGACTTACCTTAATCTTGCCCAGAACACTTACTTTAGCCTACAGTTGGGAAAAATCATCTAACACAAAGACTACTATAATAAGGTGTTGAATAGCTCATATAATTTATTGAATAGTGTACTGAAAGTGAAACAGAATGGTTGCATGGGTACTTGAAGTATGGTTTCTACTAAACGTGCATCGCTTTTGCACCATCATAAAGTTTAAAAAAAAAAAATCGTAAGTTGAACCATCATAAGCCGGGGACCCCCTGCATGTGAAATGCTCATGGTACACCACATGGTACCCAGGAGGCGTTCTAACTACAGAGCTCTGTACCCTTCCTTTCCCTTCATTATCCAGTTATCTGGTACGTGCATAGTGCTGACGTATCTTGGCATAGGCTAGCCAATTATCCAGAGCATCCCAGCATGCATGCAAAGAAAACTGCTCAGTGAGAATGGCTGTCTTTGTAAGGAGAATGTAGGGCTGGCTCTCTGCCTGGGATGCAGGGGTCAGTGGGGCTGCCGCCAGCCGTCTGCAGTGTTAGCCAGGGAAATCAACTCACAGTCCTCCTGGCACCTACTGCTGGACTTGGGTAAACATAATTACAGCCTTTAAAAAGACAAGAGGGAAAGCAACCAAGATCCCCACTCACCATGTAAACAGGATGTCCACTGAATGGCAGCATGGAGATGTTTATGTTCTGTTCAGGGGACAATTGACAAAAGGTCTCTGGGAGCCTTTATTGCTGCCTGGGGCAGTGGCCTGCCAGCAGTGGTGGGGCTTGGGTTCTTCTGGGCTTTGTGTGATTGTGAATGCTGAGCTTCAGCTGAGAGCTCTGGGGCTGTGTTGTCTGTAGCTGGGATGCAGTCCTTTGAGACTCTGGGTTGGTTGCCTGCCAAAGGCCTTCATACAGATAAGGTCATTCTGGTGTCCAGTGCACAGTTTCCAGCAGGCCTCCGGTGACCTATGAAATAATGATCTTAGCAACAGCCACCACTTAGAGCAAGGCAGTGGGCTAAATACTTCACATAGATTATCTGATCTACCTCTCATGATAACCCTTTGCGTAATTTTATCATCCTCATGTTATAGCTGAGGAGGCTCTGCAAATGTAGGCCACTGGATTTGAAGTCAGATCAGCTGGATCCTCAAACCTGAGCTTAATAGTAAGCTAGGTGAAGGCAGGGACTATCTGTCAGTTGAGCACACTATCTCTAGGGTCCAGCATTTGTCTGAGAAAACATTTATTGACTAAACGACTAAAACAAAAAATCTACCAAAACGCTGTCCTCCACTGACTTTCTGCAGCACATATTTTTTTTCCCCAGAGTGAGATTGTGTTGTACTATTTGTTCCACACGTCCCTGCTTCCACCGGGCACACTTTGGTCAATACTGGCTGCTGTCGAGTCTCGGATACAGACTGAGGCATAAAGGCTGTGGAGTAACTGGACGTGTCCAACCAAGAAGCCAAATCTTGCTTCAGTCCAGTTTTCTCTGGAACTTTAGGCAAGGAAAGCATCTTTGGGGCCATGAAACCCAGCCTGTTCCTGAAGGAGCAGAAACAGTGAAAGTGGACACTTGTCTCAGCTGGCCTCTGTCTCTAGCATGAAATTCCTGGAGAGTGGTTTTGCAGCCCCTCTTCCAGGACACGGGTGGGTTTGAGTGGAGTTGTGAAGATAGCCTGAGCAGGTTTCTCAGAAATGCCAGGAAGTGGTCCCTCTACCTTTAGAATTCTAAATAGAATTGGCCAAGACTTGAGTGGAAGGGAGGAGGTAAACTTGTTTGTAGAAAGAACTAGGGCATTGACATGCCAGCTCCAGAAAACAGCATGGCCCTTCTCTAAAGTCTGAACTTTTAGATCAGAGGGAGATACAGCCTTCAGCCTTTCCCTTCTCCATTCAGGTCTCCTTGTGGAGAGACAATGAGTGGTGGCAGGAACTCCCCTGAAATGGATCTGCCTGGAGCTGAGGCCATAATTACCTCAGTGTTGCTAGCATGTCACAATCAAGAGCAGGTGGTTGTTTTTAAATGAAGGAATATTTAAATTGTAGGAATATCACTGGAAAATAAAAAGCATTCCAAAGATTGCCCAGATTGGTGGTGTTTGTGTTGTTTGGGTGATGGTAAGATACTGGAAATGAAGAAGTCGTGTGTGTGTGTGTGTGTGTGTGTGTGTGTGTATCTTTGTTGTCGGTGAATTTTTTGTCATGGTAACCATTACTTTCTGAGCTACGGACCTCTGTCCCAAGATTCTGGCGCTGTAAGTTGATGAGGTGTCCTGTTGAGACACACAACACCTGCAGATAGGCCTGGGATTTCAGGAAGCAGTCTGCGACCAAAGGTATCCTTCAATATCCTTCTTAATGGCCTCTGTTCCTATGTTCATTCATTCCTGCACCTAGCTTGGCCTTCTATCATCTTGCTGCCTCCTGTCCTGAAGCCCATGGCTGCAGGGTTTAAGCTCCCACTCCAGGAGGTTTTCTCACAGGGCCCAACCCCACACAGCTCAGTGGCCTTGTCCAGCCCCCCTGGCATGCTAGTGTGTGACATTCTCTTTATCTTTCTATATGAAGGGAAGTCCTATACTTGTTCTTACCACTGTACATTTGGAACAGACTGGAAGGACGTTTCCTGGGCCTCTAACCACTTCTTCTGCCCACATTTCCTATACAACCTGGCTTGGCATTTCTACTTCCAATCTGCTTGAGTCAGTGCCAGATTTGGGGCTTGATGCTCTGCATGTGTGACCTGCTTCCTAGTCTCAGACCTGCTTATACAATACACACACACACACACACACACACACACACACACACACACACACACA
>NC_045443.1:62036018-62109879 GCF_002776525.5 Piliocolobus tephrosceles
ACACACACACACACACACACACACACACACACACACACACACACACACTCCCTTACATCCGAACTCTGGCTATGCTTAAAGAATCCTTCATTTGAGGGTAAAAAAGTCGAATATCCTGAGAAAAGGATGGGATGGGTTATTTTCTTTGGGTCAGTTACCTTTTAGTTTAATAAGCAATATTCAAGAGGCATGAAGATAATAGTCCCTGGTTGGAGAATCTCCTTTTTCTCACTCTTAATATTTCCCCTTTGAATTGCCATTGGATACATACACTCCATCAAGTCTGGAGTCCAACCTCACAGGCATGAGTTTGGAGCTAAGCTTCTGCTGACTGTCACATTGGGCAGGCAGTGGGGACCACAAAAGTTCCAGGTGAGCTGATGGAATTTAAAGAATAGTCTTGGAATTAGGGATGTGGAAAGGATCAACATTTATCTTTGGTATGGGTGGCCTTCCTGCTCTGGAACCAAACATTTTCCCTCAAGAAACTCTTTTTTATTCTCAAGTCACAGCAGCCATAGTCACACATGGGATCAATCCCCTACTGGTTTTTATTATTGTGACTGGGAATTGTGGTCCAATCCACTCCACCAACCCACCACCCTCTAGCCTTATTGGCCTATTGCAACCTACTCATGTGTGTGGCCAGGGAGGGCTATGCTCCTTCCCTCTGGTTTCTGTTTTCCCAGTGGTTTCCATGTGGCTGCTGCTGTTGCTGCTGCTTCCTCTCGGCTCTGCCCCAGCTCCAGCCATCTTCCCTATCACTGGTGATTGCTGCTTCTGCAGGACTCTGATTCTAGGAGTTTCTCTTACATGGCACAGCTCCACAAAGCAGAGTAGCCTTGTCCAGCCTCCCTGGCATTCTAATGTGTGACACTGTCTTTATCTTTCTGTATGAAGAGAGGTCCTATACTTGTTCCTGCCACTGTACATTTGGAATAGGCTGGAAAGAAATTTCCTGGGACTCTATCCACTTCTGCCTACATTTCCTATACAACCTTGGTTGGCATTTATACTTTCAATCTGCTTGGGCGAGTGCTTGAGCTTGCTGCTCCGTATATATGTGATCTGCTTCCTAGTCTCATGCCTGCCTATATAGCACAAACACTGGAGGTATACACACTTCAAACCCCATCTATGCTGCCATGGTTCCAGAAAGCACCATCAATCTTCCAAGCTTGGTTCAGGGTTCTTTCCAAATCAAAATGGTAGGACATTTTTTGCCTCCTTAAGCGACAGGGCTTTCCACCAACCTTCCAGTGGAAACATTCCTATGATAATTCAGTTTCATAACTAGCTTGCTAGAGTTCTAGAGAAGCACCCCAACTTCTGAATAAGTTCAGGTTCAGGAAAAGGGGCAAGATTGTTAAAGTGTTTGAGGCATGAAGCTCTGATCATCAACCCCGAAGTTTTCCTTTTCCCCTCTCTCAGGAAATCTGGACCCCTCAGGAGTTGAAGCTTTCCTTCATGGTCTTCTTGAAAACTGTGAGTGCCCACGCATGACACAAAACTCCCGTTAGCAGCATTTTCTTTCACAAGGAGACCCTCTGGGGCCCATACAGATTTTTTTTCAGGCTAGCCTCAAAATTATATTTTTTGAAAAAGAAAAAAGGCATTATCTGTAGCTTGAGAGGCAGGAATTGTTTCTTTTTAAAATGCTTTTTTGTACTTTCTAAGTTTTCTGCATTTAAAAAAAATAAGATTCAAAGAACGCAGCATATGTTTACTGTTAAACCTGAAAACACTTCTCAGCCCTACTCACTTAAGAATCTATATAGTGGGAATCATGTTTTCTAATGCCCTTAAGTGTCTTAAAAATTATCTGTTAGTTGTCAGTTAAATAAATACCCAGATGTGCTATTTTATAGATGATACAACATATCAAATTTACTCCTTTTTATTCTCTGTATTCTGCATGGCTCCTTGATCCCTAGATTTCAGAGCTGAACTTAAGTTCTTTGTCCAGCCAGGTCGACTATAGCAGACAGAGCTCTCATTCCCTCTCAGCTCAAAGGAGCAAGTGACTGTTGTGGTTCATCTACGGAAGACTGTGCTAGCAGAGCTTTACTTTCCCGGACCTGCTACAGAATGAGATAGAAAGGGAAGGAGCTATAGCCACAGCATCTGGGAAGGCTGTAGTTCCTGCTGATGCTCTTGGCTCAGTCAATAGGAGAACAAACATGAGGATATAGGAGAACAAACATGAGGATCAAATGGATGCTCATAAGAGTCTTTGTGGAAGCTGTTGAGGGCAAAAAAAGAAGGGGATAGGATCTGAGTAGAAAGAGACTAAAAATGAATTCAAATTCATTAGCATTGCTGGTGGAGACTGTTAATGATTCAAAGTATTTATTTGGATCAGAGAGTCACGGGACTGTTCAATTGAGTGTTTATTTAGAAAAACAGAGCTAACATACTCTCCAGAAAGTATAAATTGGGCTTTGGCAGGAAACCAGCTTCTTTTTGCCATCAGAGTGTCATGCGAGTCTCAGGAATGGCAAACATCTGTTTGAAGGATATCCTGACCTTGGATCAGCAGAAAACTCAGAAGAAACTGCATCAGGATTTGATGTGTAGTTATCATTTAAGACAGCAAGTGCAGTGGGCATCATTGTGGCCAAGTATTAACAGTGGACCAACTATTCAATAAATATTTGCTGAATGTCTACCATGTGCCAGTTACTTCTATGTGCTGGGGATACAACAGTTAGTAGGACATACCTATGGCCCAAATAATTTATTGCTTCACAGAGACACTGGGATAAAAGTTCACAGTGTGTTGTCATAAATATACTGTACATTTATCATGTTCTTTTCTTGTGTAGGTTAGAATTTGGTGGGCAATTACAATGGATATAATATGCATTAGTGGGAGAAGCTAAGCCTAGCTCACTATCTTGTACCGCCTAGTTAGCCATTTATTTTTCTCTTGACCATTTACTCACTAAAATATTGGCAGGCCCACTGAGGGTGGTTGTGTTAAGATTAAAACTATGAAAATATTCTAAGATTCATGAGCATAAGTTTGCTTTTGCACACTTTGTGCCAGATATTTTTTAGAACTTGTATTTCTTTTTTCTTTTTGTTTTCTTTCTTTTCTTTTTTTTTTTTTTTTTTTAGATGGAGTCTCACTCTGTCACCCAGGCTAGGGTGCAGTGGCACGTTCTTGGCTCACTGCAACCTCCGCCTCCCGGATTCAAGCAATTCTCCTGCCTCAGCCTCCTGAGTAGCTGGCATTACATGCACTGGCCACCACGCCTGGCTAGTTTTTTTGTATTTTTAGTAGAAATGGGGTTTCGCTATGTTGGTCACACTGGTCAGAATTCGTATTTCCGATTTTATGTAAGTAAAATGGTAGATACATTATATATTGTGTAATACCACTGGTGAGTGCTACAGCAATATCTTTTAATTAAGATATTAATATGTGTGCCATTAGGTGGGTATGAAAATGGACACTAATCGTGATAAAGATGATAAATAGCCCCATTATGCAACATGAAAAATATTTAGTTTTCAAATTTAAAAAAAGAAAATTCAGAATTGTAGCCTGTAGTCCTAACAACTTGGAAGGCTCAGGTGGGAGGATTGCTTGAGCCCTAGGAGTTCAAGACCAGCCTGGGCAACATAGTGAGATCTTGTCTCAAAATAATTTTTTTTTCCAGAATTGTAGATAAGAAATGATGGACTTAGAGTATTAGTGAAGAGTATACACTATAATTCAAATAATTTATTGCTTCACATAGATACTGGAATAATAGTTCATAAAATGTGTTGCCATGAATATATTGTACTTTTGCTGCGACTGTATCATCAGGTTTACCTAGGAAACAATAGACTTTTCCTTACAAACAAATTTAACTGGAGGAAAATCACCACCATCTCTTACTGAAGATCTTTTGCCATTCATGTTTGGGTTGTTTCCCATGTTTCAAGGCTGGTATTTCCTTGGGATTGCTCTGCTAGTCGACTTCTTGTGAACTGTAATGTGAAATAGGAAACAGAATACCACCAGAGCCACACTAAAGCTTCTGAATTGGAGCCAGGAAGTAATTTATTTGATGCACTAAACAGCATAAAGCCAACATCCTGGCCTATGACCCCAGTGGTATCAGCATCAATAGCTGGATGAAAGCAGGGGTGGGAGGGATACAAGGATGGGTTGGTGAATACAACCCACTTGCCTCGAGTCTGCATTTGTGCATCCCAAACTTCTACCCAGCTTTGTACTTTCTGTTCTCTCTATCTGGAACACACTTCCTTATGATTTTTGAAGAACAAGTTTCTTCTCATCATTTAAGCATCAGCTTTGATGACACCTCTGAGGGAGGCATTCCTTGACCACCTTATTTACTTATGTATTTATTTGAGACGGAGTCTCACTCTGTTACCCAGGCTGGAGTGCAGTGGCATGATCTCGGCTCACTGCAACATCTGCCTCCTGGGTTCAAGCGATTCTCCTGCCTCAGCCTCCTGAGTAGCTGGGATTACAGGCACCCACTACCACGCCCAGCTAACTTTTGTATTTTTTTTTTTTTTTTTTTAGTAGAGATAGGGTTTCACCATGGTGCCGAGGCTGGTCTTGAACTCCTGACCTCAAGTGATCTGTCCACCTTGGCCTCCCAAAGTGCTGGGATTATAGGCAAGAGTCACCACGCCTGGCCAACCACCCTATTTAATGTTGTCCACCTCCAGTCACTCTTAATAACATTACCTCATTTTATTTTCTTCAAAGCACTTCTATGCAATCATCTTGTCATTTGTTTGCTTATTTACTTGTTTATTATTTTTCTCCTTCACAGAGTAAAGACCAATCTGACTTGTCCATTGGCTCCTTAGTACCTAGAGTAGTACCTGGCACATTAAGGGGCCAAATAAATATTTGTTGGATACATGAATGACCCTTGTGATATCACTAGTCTCCCTACTTTATAATGGCTGAGCCACTCTCATCCCAACATCTCAGTGATCCTTTTGTGACAAGTGTCCCAGAAGAAAAAATATTGCAAATGACGGAAACATGATGGGTCACAAAGTGTGGCAGAATATTACATCAGCGTCACAAACTGTGAATCATAAATCATGGTTCCATCTGTTCTGTGACAGGGTGAAAACAGCAAAATTTTCCACAAGATAGAAACTAAAAACAAAGACAAGTCATAAGTTTCAACTCATGGAGTGCCTGTTACTATTATTTTGGATTATTTCCCCTGTCCTCTATTCTTCAGCAACCATTTCAGTCATGCTGTGCCTTTCTGGAACAGGCTCAGGAATCTATTCATAGTAGATATTAGTTTCCTCCAATCTAAACATTGTTTGCCCTATAACTTCATGCTTGGCACAAAGAAGCCACTCAACAAATATTTGTTGATTACTAACTGTAAATTCCACTATTATAAGTTTATTCTTCTTTGATTTTTTAAAATAAAATAAAAATATCCTTTAGAAAAGGTAACCTGCTTATAAAGAAAGCCCATTTATTCACAATCCAGTATTTATCTCATTGAGAAATTTGATGGAGTATAGAGTACAGAACAGTTTTTTGAACATGGATTATTACTTGGGCAGGAAAACTCTGGGTGTGGCATGAGCTGTCCTGAGGAGTGATGGGATGTTTGGGCATGAAGAAAAATGAAGAAGAGTGTCCAAGACAACTGGTTCACGTTGCAATTTTACTGAAGGTCAGCTAAGTGGAGAATGCTGTTCTGGGAGAACTGGATGCCTTCGGATTATGCCAAGTAAAGGCAAGAGGTCACCAGGACATCCTTGGGTCAACCAAACCACTGTCTTAGTATCTAGAAGAAATTAGATTAAAATGAAGAGCAGTACACAGATGACATTTCTGAGAAGCTTCTCAAGAAACTCATAGCAGTGATTGCTCCTGGAGAACAAAAATGAAGGATGATAGGGTGGTGGGTGGGTCAGTAGAATTTTATTTTCCTCCTCATACTTTTTTCTAGAGTTTTAATTTTTCCCATGAGAAAGTATTTATTTCACAATTATAAAATTCAAAAATTGGTAAAAATCATTCCTTTTTAGATTTAGCCATATTAAAATTAATAAAATAATAATACCAAATAAGTAAAAATAAATATCAAAACAAATATAATAAAATAGCACAGTGCTGTGGTTTGAATATTCTCAAACTCATATTGAAATTGAATTACCATTAGGATGGTATTGAGAGATGGGATCTTTGAGAGTGGCTGGGTCATGAGGGCTCTGCTTTCATAAATGGATTAATACTGTTATTGTGAAAATGGGTTCCTGATAAAAGAATTACTTTCAGCCCTCATTTTTCTCTCTGTCTTGTGTGCTCACCTTTTGATGCTTTACCCCATGTTATGACACAGTAAGAAGGCCCTCACAAGATGCAGACCCTTAATCTTGGACTTCCCAACCTCCAGAACCATGTCTCTTCTCTTTTTAAATTTCTTAGTTTCTGTGGAACTCTGTTATAGCAGCAAAAAATAGAACAAGATATAGGAGGATGTCACAGCAAGGTTAAAATTATTATATCATGATAGAAGAAAAAACCTTGCATTTGTAAGACACAGTTATTCATGCAATTTTTAAAATCTCTGTAGAATGTTGTTCAACCTTCTCAAGACATAATAGCAGCACTGAAAGCAGACCCAGTAGTGGTTCTAGAACACAGATCCTTCAGGCTTAAGGTTCTCTGACATATGGACCCTACTCTACTCATTCCATTTTTCTTGTGACCTCTTTCCTTTTTTCTCTCTCTCATTACCAGTTTAGACTGTTGCCTCTCTGAGTGATTTGAATTCAAATCCCTCAAGAGAAGAATTGATTTGTCACTACATGGTATTCAGGGTAGGAATAATTTCCTGGCTTTCTTTATTCCCCTTGTGTCTTTGCCATAAAATGCAATCAGCTAAGGGCATCTGTAAATGCATCTGATTTTTCAACCTCAAAGTTTCTAACACACACCTCCTGCACTTAAAAAATCCAAATATTAATTCCTTACATTTAGAGCACACTAAATAGATTTTCAAGCCCTCATATGCACTGCCTTAATTCATCTCTGGCAGAGAGGGGCTGTCCTATTGTGATATTGTGATCTCCTTCTATAATGAAAGGGCTGTTTAAATCATAACTGCATGTAGGGAAAGAAGGTTTGCACACAGGTATGAAGGTATTATGATCTATAGCTGTTGGGGAGTAAAAGTTTTATCCAACTACTGTCTGCTTCTGGAACAGTGAACCTCGTTTAGTCTAGAAGTCACTGAGCAAGCAGGGCACCATGGTTGTCCCCAAGCAGTCAAACGCTTTCAATAATTGTGGTTTGTGTAAGAGAAGAATTGTGCAGAGTTGGAGTGATATTAGAGTTACATCAAAAAAATTTGAGGGTTTTCTTCATTTTCTGCTCCCACAGTTTAGAAAGGGCAGGAGACTCATGTGGGACAACTATATTAGATGTGCTTTTATTTGGAACAGAGTGGAAGACCACAGAGACTGAGCCATCTTCTGGTCCTGTGCTTTTGTTCAGTGTTTTCACACATTAATGCTTGCCTGACTTCTCCTTAATTGTAAGAAGTCACAGCCTGCACCCAAGCCTTTCAGTAGTTTCAGTTTCTAAAAAACTCCTTGCAGGCAAACTTCTTGTAGGTTAAAAAACACAAGGAATTTACACTGAAATTAGTAACACATACTTACTTTAAAAATTAACAGTATATATACATGCATGTAATTGAACCTTGGCAGAGAGACTTATCTGTCCACCAAAAATACATTCTTTCCCCTCTATAGGGGAGACCTGAGCTCTGACATACAACAAAGAAGGGAAAGTGTCCTTGAGAGTCATTGTGCAGACAAGAGGCTACATTTTCTAGCCTCTTTGCTCCAAATGTGAGCATGTGACTGCTTCTTGCCACACAAGTGAGATAATATGTATCACTTCTGGGCTGGGAACATCTGCATTGAACTGAATAACAAGAAAAAAAACCCTTTATTTTGCAAAGGTACTGAAATTTGAGGTTTATTTATTTCTTAAACCGAGGGTCAGGAAACTTTTCTGTAACTAGCCAGGTAGTAGATATTTTGGGCTTTGTAGGACACATACAGTCTCTGTCTCATATTCTTTCTTCTTTTTGTAAAAACTACTCTTGACTCACAAGTTATACAAAAACAGCTGCAGGTTTAGCTAATTCAAGTTTTTAATACAATAAAAAACAACAAAAAACTCACACAATGAAAACAATGCAAATGGTGCATGAGATGTCACTACTATTAACTAGCAACCTATGAGGACTCAGGGAGAAGACTCTTAGGCCACCTTGGCCCACCATTCCACCGTGAAAATAACTGCACTGTGGCTCTCCCATTGTGGTGCTTAAGTGCTTCCAAGTCAGTACTATTTAAATTGGTTCTCATAAATATAGGAACGCCTCCAAAGTTAAAGTTGAAGTGAGAGGTGACAACAGTGCTAGCAGCCCGGCTCTCGGTGCCTCTTCGGCCTCGACGTCCACTCTGGCGGCACTTGAGGAGACCTTCAGCCCGCCACTGCACTGTGGGAGCCCCTCTCTGGGCTGGCTGAGGCTGGAGCCTGCTCCCTCTGCTTGCAGAGAAGTGTGGAGGGAGAGGCGCGGGTGGGAACCAGGCCTGCCCGGTGGGCTCACAGCTCGGTGGCCCCCGCACTTGGAGCAACCGGCCCCTGCCGGCAGTGAGGGGCTCAGCTCCCGGGCCAGCAGCTGCAGAGGGTGGGCCAGGTTCCCCAGCACTGCCAGCCCACTGGGGTGCTCAAATTCTCGCTGGGCCTCAGCCGCCTCCCTGCTGGGCAGGGCTTGGGACCTGCAGCCCGCCATGCCCTAGTCCCCCCACCCTCCACCGCGCTGGTGGGCTCCCCGTGGGGCCCAAGCCTCCCCAGGGGCGCTGCCCCCTGCTCCTTGGCACCCAGTCCCATGACTGCCCAAGGGCTGAGGAGTGCCAGCACAATGGCATGGGACTGACAGGCAGCTCCACCTGCAGCCCTCAGGCACCACCCACTAGGTGAGGCCAGCTGGGCTCCTGAGTCCAGAGGGGACTTGGAGAACTTTTATGTCTAGCTGGAGGATTGTAAATGCACCAATCAGCACTCTGTGTCTAGCTCAGGGATTGTAATTGCACCAATCAGCCCTCTGTCAAAACGGACCAATCAGCTCTCTGTAAAATAGACCAATCAGCAGGATGTGGGTGGGGTCAGATAAGGGAATAAAAGCAGTCTGCCAGAGCCAGCAGTGGCAACCTTTGGGGTCACCTGACCTCGGGTGGTAGCTTTGTTCTTTTGCTATTTGCAATAAATTTTGGTGCTGCTTACTTTTTGGGTGCATACCGCCTTTATGAGCTATAATATTCACCACGAAGTTCTGCAGTTTGACTCCTGAAGCCAGCAAGACCACGAACCCACCGAAAGGAAGGGACAACTCCAGATGCACCATGGTTAAGAGCTATAACACACCCTACAAAGGTCTGGTGCTTCATTCCTGAAGTCAGCCAGACCATGAACTCACCCAGAAGGAAGAAACTCTGGGCACATCTGAACATCTGAAGGAGCAAACTCTGGACACACCATCTTTAAGAACTGTAGCACTCACTGTCAGGGTCTGCGGCTTCATTCTTGAAGTCAGTGAGACCAAGAACCCACCAATTCTGGACACAGAATCAGTACATGAAATTAATAGAAAAGTTAAATTCCTACATCCTTAATTGGAGTACCTCAGAGTATGGCTGCTTTACTGCTTTCTCTCCCACTTTCTCAGCTTTGTCATCATACAGCATTTCTTATACTATTGCTATACCTAGTTCAGCGCTAGATCTGACTGGGGTCTTCCAACAATGCCTGGACATCCACCAGCAGATCTTGAAGCTCTGTGTGGTAAGCATCTACATTTCCTCGGCTCCAACTCTCACACGACTTCTCATGGTTGCCAGACTCCCTATTGGTATGCGGGTGTTGTCAAGCTTGGCACCTTCCATTCCACCCCGGCCCTTGTCTCAGTTGGCACAGAACCCAAGACCACACAAAACTTCTAGGAAAGTTATTGTCCAACAATAAAATGAATAAATGGTAGATTATTCTGCAGCAACGACAATGGAAATTTGGAAGTATTGAAAATAGTGTGCGAGAAAGCTCATAACAGTATATTACATAAAAACGGTTGCAAATTATATATTCAAAATGAATTTAACTGTGTAAAAACAAAGACTTGAAGGAAATACACTAAAATGTTAACAGTGGTATTCCTGGGTGGTAGATTATGAGTATTTTTTTTTTTTTTTTTTTTTTTTGTGATGGAGTCTCCATCCGTTGCCGGGCTGGAGTGCAGTGGCGTGATCTCGGCTTACTGCAAACTCTGGCTCCCTGGTTCAAGCTATTCTCCTGCTTCAGCCTCCCTGGTGACTGGGATAACAGGCACGTGCCACCATGCCTTGCTAATTTTTCTATTTTTAGTATAGGGGGGTTTCACCATGTTGGCCAGGATGGTCTTGATCTCCTGACCTTGTGATCCACCTGCCTCAGCCTCCCAAAGTGCTGGGATTACAGGTGTGAGCTGCTGCGCCTTATGAGTAGCCTTATGAGTAATTTTAAAAATATATTATTTTCTGTATTTTTTGAAAATATGTACAAATGACTGAGTTTTTTTTTATGACTAAGAAAATAAAAAGTAGTTCCTCCTACAAAATCTTTGGAGAGCTCTGCTGTCCAGAAAGAGTTCCCAGCCCAAGTCCCGCCCTCTGAGGGCTTAGCTGGGAGAGGAACATAAGTCATCCTCAAATCTGTGTTCAGAACAGGAGCAGGACAGGGAAGAGGAGGATGAATGGGAATCTGACTTAACAATAAGGTTTGAACCAGAGGGAATGTGGAGACCCAGAACAACCTTGGTTTGGTGCGATCCATTTCTACTTGCCTGCAAGTATTCAACTTGTTTCAGATGCAGTTTCTTATCTCAGCATATGCCCTGCACACTCTGCTTGTTCTACATGCCCTCTCTTCACTCCTTAAGTCATGGCACTGGAAATGAAGCAAGAGAGGCTTTCAGACTAAAGCTGTGTGCTCATCTCTTGTTCTCACCCTTCCACATTGAGGGTCAGGGCAGAAGCCCCTCTGCATTCTCTTCCTGCACCCCCACACCCACAGAACAGCCCTTTCATGATGCCTCTCATCTTTCTTGAGGGACCACTATGGGGCTATTCTGCGTCTGTCCCCATAGCTCATTGGTTCACTTGTTTGTGCACATGTACTCACATGTATGCAAGTGCTCCTGAAAACATTTATTGTAACACATGCTTAAGCATAGCCTTCATTTATTTTGCCAGTTAACAAATTTCCCCTCTGCTTTGTGTAATTGCTGCACTTGGGGACAAGTATGCAGGCTGAGGGAACAGTAAGTACAAAGGCCCTGAGTCAAAAACAGGTTTGATTCTTGCCCTCCAGTTGTTCCCATTGTAGTGAAAGAGATCAGTAAACAGGTAAATGCAGTGCTGCATTATAGACATTTATCACTTAGCATTTATAATTAACATTGACATTTAAAAATGTATGTTATTTATCGTCTTGGTCCCCGACAGAAAATAAGCTTCACGAGGGCAAAGGTTTTTGCATTATTTTGTTCATTCAGTGTCTCTAGGACCTCAAAGAGCTATAGGCACATAGTAGATGCTCAGTGTTGTTTGAATGGAAGAAAAAAACCCCACATGTATCCCTCTGCTCCCATTTTCCCTCCCCAGAGGCAACCAGTGTTATTAAGCCCTGGGAGGAGTGTATTATTTCAACAGACCACCATGCTCTCCACCAAACTTTGACTTTGGGACTGCAGGTGAGTCTCCGAGTATCGCACAATTTGGGGGATTCTACTTGCCAGGAGGTGTAGGATGCTGTCCACCAGCTGTAATGTTGGCTGCAATTGGCTCTGGTCCTCTGAGTCTCATAAGGACCTGGCTACCCTTTTTGACTGTGGTGCAAAGGAGGAATCAGGCACTGGCTAAACTCTGGAGATTGCATTCAGGCTTTGTTGGGGACTTGGCATTTAGGAAAACACATGCCTGCTGCCACATATCGTGAGGCCCTCTCCTTCAGCTCAAGGCCTAATCTTGATAGTCAAGGGAACTGGCAGGAGATAGTCTCTGTATGTGAATGTGTAAAATCTGAGCTGCATGGAGCCCTCAGTGCCACAAATGTCAGGAGCCTCTGCTCTTGGAGTGGACTTGATGTATGACCCTTGAGCAGGACCCTGACGAAGGACCAAATTGCAGGGTCAGAGTCCTGGTTTCTATCTCAGAAGAAATATCTTTTTCAGTACTCAAGTATCCACAGAGTATCTGAGGAGTCAAATTGAATTTTCTATCATTTCCTTTTTGGATGAAGAAGGCCTGAATTTTATACTTGCAGCAATTTACAATTTATAATTACAAGTATTAAGGAAATAAATTAATAATTACTAAACATCCATTATCCTTGATGGATTAATTATAAACTATGGTCCAAAAGTTTAAAAGTGCCCAAGACCACACAATTGTTGAGATCTCAAAGAGCTACAGGCACATAGTAGTTACTCAATGTTGTTTGAATGGATGATTTAAAAAAACCCACATCTATTTATCCCTCTGCTCCCATTTTCCCTCCCCAGAGGCAACCAGTGTTGTTAGGCCCTGGGAGGAGTGTGTTATTTAAAGAGACCACCAAGTTTTCCAACAAGTTTTGACTTTGGGACTGCAGATGAGTCTCTGAGTATCCCACAGTTTGAGAGGTTCTACTTGCCAGGAGGTATAGGCCACTTAATTAGTTTTAGAAAATTAGAGCAGAATTTCTTGCCTCCAAGCAAATCTCCCAAAAACGTGATTTCAATGTGATGCCTCCAAGTTCCCATTTATGTTTCATTTTGTTTCTGTAAATCCATTGGGTTAAATTACTACATTTTTGGATTCAGAGTATCTTTCATAAAGCTTAACACATCATAGACTCAACAAATCTTTGTTAATAAACATAAGAGGCTGGGCACGGTGGCTCATGCCTGTAATTGCAGCCCTTTGGGAGGCTGAGGTGGGCAGATCACCTGAGGTCAGCAATTCAAGACCAGCCTGGCCAACATGGCGAAACCCCGTCTCTACTAAAAAAATACAAAAATTAGCCAGGTGTGGTGGTGTGCATCTGCATTCCCAGCAACTTGGGAGGCTGAGGCAGGAGAACTGCTTGAACCTGGGGGACAGAGGTGGCAGTGTGTCAAGACTGTGCCACTGTACTCCAGCCCGGATGACCGAGTGAGGCTCCATCTCAAAAAATAGACAAAAATAAAAATAGAAGAAAAAATGTTAGTCACAAAGACTTTTTTCTTAAATTTCCAACTTTTAAGTTCAGGAGTACATGTATAGGATGTGCAGGTTTGTTACATAGGCAAGCGTGTGCCATTGTGGCTTGCTGCACAGATCATCTCATCATGTAGGTATTTAAGCCCAACATCCACTAGCTATTCTTCCTGATCCTCTCCCTCCTCCCACTCCCTGTCGTCCGACAGGCCCCAGTGTGTGTTGTTCCCCCTGTGTGTCCATGTGTTCTCATCATTTAGCTCCCACTTATAAGTTAGGACATGTGGTATTTGGTTTTCTGTTCCTGTATTAGTTTGCTAAGGATAATGGCCTCTAGCTCCATCCATGTCCCTGCAAAGGACGTGATCTTGTTCCTTTTTATGGCTGGATAGTATTCCATGGTGCATATGTACCACATATTCTTTATCCAGTCTATCATTGATGGGCATTTAGGTTGAGACCATGTCATTGCTATTGTGAATAGTGCTGCAATGAACATATGTGTGCATGTGACTTTATAAAAGAACAATTTCTATTCCTTTGGGTATATACCCAGTAATGGGATTGCTAGGTTGGATGCTTTTGTCTCTAGGTCTTTTTGGAATAGCCACACTGTCTTCCACAATTGTTAACTAATTTACACTCCCACCAACAGTGTAAAAGTGTTCCTGTTCCTCCAATACTTTGCCAGCATCTGTTGTTTTTTGACTTCTTGATAATAGCCATTCTGGGCCAGGAGTGGTGGCTCACATCTGTAATCCCAGCATTTTGGGAGGCTGAGATGAGCACATCACATGAGGTCAGGAGTTGGGGACCAGCCTGGCCAACATGGCAAAACCCCATCTCTACTAAAAATACAAAAATTAGCTGAGCGTGGTGGTACACGTCTGTAATCCCAGCTACTTGGGATGCTGAGGCATGAGAATTGATTGAATCTGGGAGGTGGAGGTTGCAGTGAGTCAAGATCATGCCACTGCACTCCAGCCTGGGCAACAAAGCAAGACTCTGCCTCAATAATAATAATAGTAATAGCCATTCTGACTGCAGTGACATGATATGTCACTGGTTTTGATTTGCATTTTTCTAATGATCAATGATGTTGAGCTCTTATGTTTTTTGGCCTCATGTATGTTTTTTGGGAAGTGTCTGTTCATGTCCTGTGCTCACTTTTTTTTTTTTTTAATTTAAGTTCTAGGGTACATGTGAACAACGTGCAGGTTTGTTACATATGTACACTTGTGCCATGTTGGTGTGCTGCACCCATCAACTCGTCAGCACCCGTCAACTCGTCATTTACATCAGGTATAACTCCCAGTGCCATCCCTCCCCCCTCTCCCCTACCCATAATAGGCCCCGGTGTGTGATGTTCACCTTCCCGAGTTCAAGTGATCTCATTGTTCAATTCCCACCTATGAGTGAGAACATGTGGTGTTTGGTTTTCTGTTCTTGCAGTAGTTTGCTGAGAATGATGGTTTCCAGCTGCATCCATGTCCCTACAAAGGACACAAACTCATCCCTTTTTATGGCCGCATAGTATTCCATGGTGTATATGTGACACATTTTCTTAATCAAATCTGTCACTGATAGACATTTGGGTTGATTCCAAGTCTTTGCTATTGTGAATAGTGCCACAATAAACATACATGTGCATGTGTCATTATAGCAGCATGATTTATAATCCTTTGGGTATATGCCCAGTAATGGGATGGCTGGGTCACATGGTATTTCTAGTTCTAGATCCTTGAGGAATTACCATACTGTTTTCCACAATGGTTGAACTAGTTTACAATCCCACTAACAGTGTAAAAGTGTTCCCATTTCTCCACATCCTCTCCAGCACCTGTTGTTTCCTGACTTTTTAATGATTGCCATTCTAACTGGTGTGAGATGGTATCTCATTGTGGTTTTGATTTGCATTTCTCTGATGACCAGTGATGATGAGCATTTTTTCATGTGTCTGTTGGCTGTATGAATGTCTTCTTTTGAGAAATGTCTGTTCATATCCTTTGCCCACTTTTTGATGGGCTTGTTTGTTTTTTTCTTGTAAATTTGTTTAAGTTCTTTGTAGGTTCTGGATATTAGCCCTTTGTCAGATGAGTAGATTGCAAAAATTTTCTCCCATTCTGTGGGTTGCCTGTTCACTCTGATGGTAGTTTCTTTTGCTGTGCAGAAGCTCTTTAGTTTAATTAGATCCCATTTGTCAATCTTGGCTTTTGTTGCTGTTGCTTTTGGTGTTTTAGACATGAAGTCCTTGCCCATGCCTATGTCCTGAATGGTATTACCTAGGTTTTCTTCTAGGGTTTTTATGGTATTAGGTCTAACATTTAAGTCTCTAATCCATCTTGAATTAATTTTCATATAAGGAGTAAGGAAAGGATCCAGTTTCAGCTTTCTACTTATGGCTAGCCAATTTTCCCAGCACCATTTATTAAATAGGGAATCCTTTCCCCATTTCTTGTTTTTGTCAGGTTTGTCAAAGATCAGATGGCTGTAGATGTGTGGTATGATTTCTGAGGGCTCTGTTCTGTTCTATTGGTCTATATCTCTGTTTTGGTACCAGTACCATGCTGTTTTGGTTACTGTAGCCTTGTAGTATAGTTTGAAGTCAGGTAGCATGATGCCTCCAGCTTTGTTCTTTTGGCTTAGGATGGTCTTGGCAATGCGGGCTCTTTTTTGGTTCCAGATGAACTTTAAAGCAGTTTTTTCCAATTCCATGAAGAAAGTCATTGGTAGCTTGATGGGGATAGCATTGAATCTATAAATGACCTTGGGCTGTGTGGCCATTTTCACGATATTGATTCTTCCTATCCATGAGCATGGTATGTTCTTTAACTTTTTTGTATCCTCTTTTATTTCACTGAGCAGTGGTTTGTAGTTCTCCTTGAAGAGGTCTTTTACATCCCTTGTAAGTTGGACTCCTAGGTATTTTATTCTCTTTGAAGCAATTTTGAATGGAAGTTCATTCCTCATTTGGCTCTCTGTTTGTCTGTTACTGGTGTATAAGAATGCTTGTGATTTTTGCACATTAATTTTTTATCCTGAGACTTTGCTGAAGTTGCTTATCAGCTTAAGGAGATTTTTGGCTGAGACGATGGGGTTTTCTAAATATACTATCATGTCATCTGCAAACAGGGACAATTTGACTTCTTCTTTTCCTGACTGAATATCCTTTATTTCTTTCTCTTGCCTGATTGCCCTAGCCAGAACTTCCAACACTATGTTGAATAAGAGTGGTGAGAGAGGGCATCCCTGTTTTGTGCCAGTTTTCAAAGGGAATGCTTCCAGTTTGCCCATTCAGTATGATACTGGCTGTGGGTTTGTCATAAATAGCTCTTATTATTTTGAGATACGTTCCATCAATACGGAATTCATTGAGAGTTTTTAGCATGAAGCACTGTTGAATTTTGCCAAGGCCTTTTCTGCATCTTTTGAGATAATCATGTGGTTTTTGTCTTTGATTCTATTTACATGCTGGATTATGTTTATTGATTTGTGTATGTTGAACCAGCCTTGCATCCCAGGGATGAAGCCCACTTGATCATGGTGGATAAGTTTTTTGATGTGCTGCTGGATTCGGTTTGCCAGTATTTAACTGAGGATTTTTGCATCGATGTTCATCAGGGATATTGGTCTAAAATTCTCTTTTCTTGTTGTGTCTGTGCCAGGCTTTGGTATCAGGATGATGTTGGCCTCATAAAATGAGTTAGGGAGGATTCTCTCTTTTTCTATTGATTGGAATAGTTTCAGAGGGAATTGTACCAGCTCTTCCTTGTATCTCTGGTAGAATTCAGCTATGAATCCGTTTGGTCCTGGACTTTTTTTGGTTGGTAGGCTATTAATTATTTCCTCAATTTCAGAGCCTGCTATTGGTTTATTCAGGGATTCAACTTCTTCCTGGTTGGGAAGAGTGTAAGTGTCCAGGAAATTATTCATTTCTTCTAGATTTTCTAGTTTATTTGTGTAGTGGTGTTTATAGTATTCTCTGATGGTAGTTTGTATTTCTGTGGGGTTGGTGGTGATATCCCCTTTTTCATTTTTTATTGCATCTATTTGATTCTTCTCTCTTTTTTTCTTTATTAGCCTTGCTAGTGGTCTATCAATTTTGTTGATCTTTTCAAAAAAGCAGCTCCTGGATTCATTGATTTTTTGAAGAGTTTTTTTTGTCTCTATCTCCTTCAGTTCTGCTCTGATCTTAGTTATTTCTTGCCTTCTGCTAGCTTTTGAATGTGTTTGCTCTTGCTTCTCTAGTTCTTTTAATTGTGATGTTAGAGTGTCAATTTTAGATCTTTCCTGCTTTCTCTTGTGGGCATTTCGTGCTATAAATTTCCCTCTACACACTGCTTTAAATGTGTCCCAGAGATTCTGGTATGTTGTATCTTTGTTCTCAATGGTTTCAAAAACATCTTTATTTCTGCCTTCATTTCGTTATGTACCCAGTGGTCATTCAGGAGCAGGTTGTTCAGTTTCCATGTGGTTGAGTGGTTTTGAATGAGTTTCTTAGTCCTGGGTTCTAGTTTGATTGCACTGTGGTCTGAGACAGTTTGTTATAATATCTGTTCTTGTACATTTGCTGAGGAGTGCTTTACTTCCAATTATGTGGTCAATTTTGGAATAAGTGCAATGTGGTGCTGAGAAGAATGTATATTCTGTTGATTTGGGGTGGAGAGTTCTGTAGATGTCTATTAGGTCCGCTTGGTGCAGAGTTGAGTTCAATTCCTGCATATCCCTGCCAACTTTCTGTCTCTTTGATCTGTCAAATGTTGACAGTGGGGTGTTGAAGTCTCCCATTATTATTGTATGGGAGTCTAAGTCTCTCTGTAGGTCTCTAAGGAATTGCTTTATGAATCTGGGTGCTCCTGTATTGGGTGCATATATATTTAGGATAGTTAGCTCTTCCTGTTGAATGGATCCCTTTACCATTATGTAATGGCCTTCGTTGTTTCTTTTGGTCTTTGATGGTTTAAAGTCTGTTTTATTAGAGACTAGGATTGCAACCCCTGCTTTTTTTTTGTTCTCCATTTGCTTGGTAGATCTTCCTCCATTCCTTTATTTTGAGCCTATGTGTGTCTCTGCATGTGAGATGGGTCTCTTGAATACAGCAAACTGATGGATCTTGACTCTATCCAATTTGCCAGTCTGTATCTTTTAATTGGACCATTTAGTCCATTTACATTTAAGGTTAATATTGTTATGTGTGAACTTGATCCTGTCGTTGTGACATTAGCTGGTTATTTTGCTCGTTAGTTGATGCATTTTCTTCCTAGCATTGATGGTCTTTACATTTTGGCATGTTTTTGCAATGGCTGGTACTGGTTGTTCCTTTCCATGTTTACTGCTTCCTACAGGATCTCTTATAGGGCAGGCCTGGTGGTGACAAAATCTCTAAGCATTTGCTTGTCTGTAAAGGATTTTATTTCTCCTTCACTTATGAAACTTAGTTTGGCTGGATATGAAATTCTGGGTTGAAAATTCTTTTCTTTAAGAATGTAGAAGAGAGGCCCCCACTCTCTTCTGGCTTGTAGAGTTTCTGCTGAGAGATCTGCTGTTAGTCTGATGGGCTTCCCTTTGTAGGTAACCCGACCTTTCTCTCTGGCTGCCCTTAACATTTTTTCCTTCGTTTCAACTTTGGTGAATCTGACAATTATGTGTCTTGGAGTTGCTCTTCTCGAGGAGTATCTTTGTGGCGTTCTCTGTATTTCCTGAATTTGAATGTTGGCCTGCCTTACTAGGTTGAGGAAGTTCTCCTGGATGATATCCTGAAGAGTGTTTTCCAACTTGGTTCCATTTTCCCCCTCACTTTCAGGCACACCAATCAGACGTAGATTTGGTCTTTTCACATAATCCCATACTTCTTGCAGGCTTTGTTCATTTCTTTTTCCTCTTTTTTCTTTAGACTTCTCTTCTCGCTTCATTTCATTCATTTTATCCTCAATCACTGATACTCTTTATTCCAGTTGATCGAGTCAGTTACTGAAGCTTGTACATTTGTCACATATTTCTCGTGTCATGGCTTTTATCTCTGTCAGTTCATTTGTGGCCTTCTCTGCATTGATTATTCTAGTTATCTATTCTTCCATTCTTTTTTCAAGATTTTTAGTTTCTTTGTGCTGGGCACGTAATTCTTCCTTTAGCTCTGAGAAGTTTAATGGACTGAAGCCTTCTTCTCTCTACTTGTCAAAGTCATTCTCTGTCCAACTTTGATCTGTTGCTGGCGATGAGCTGCATTCCTTTTGAGGGGGAGATGTGCTCTTATTTTTTGAATTTCCAGCTTTTCTGCCCTGCTTTTTCCCCATGGTTGTGGTTTTATCTGCCTTTGGTCTTTGATGATGGTGATGTACTGATGGGGTTTTGTTGTGGGTGTCCTTTCTGTTTGTTAGTTTTCCTTCTAACAGTCAGGACCCTCAGCTGTAGGTCTGTTGGAGATTGCTTGAGGTCCACTCCAGACCCTGTTTGCCTGGGTATCAGCAGTGGAGGCTGCAGAAGATAGAATAATGCTGAACAGCGAGTGTTCCTGTCTGATTCTTGCTCTGGAAGCTTCGTCTCAGGGGTGTACCCTGCCACGTGAGGTGTGGGATGTCGGTCTGTATCTAGTGAGGGATGTCTCCTAGGTAGGCTACTCAGGGGTCAGGGACCCACTTGAGCAGGCAGTCTGTCCATTCTCAGATCTCAACCTCCTTGTTGGGAGGTCCACTGCTCTCTTCAAAGCTGTCAGACAGGGTCATTTGCATCTGAAGAGGTTTCTGCTGCTTTTGGTTTAGCTATGCCCTGTCCCCAGAGGTGGAGTCTACAGAGACAGGCAGGCCTCCTTGAGCTGCTGTGGGCTCCACCCAGTTCGAGCTTCCCAGCGGCTTTGTTTACCTGCTAAGCCTCAGCAATGGCAGGCGCCCCTCCCCCAGCCTTGCTGCTGCCTTGCAGTTAGATCGTAGACTGCTGTGCTAGCAATGAGGGAGGCTCTGTGGGTGTGGGACCCTCCCAGCCAGGTGTGGGGTATAATCTCCTGGTGTGCTGTTTGCTAAGACCCTTGGTAAAGCGTAGTATTAGGGTGGGAGTTACCCGATTTTCCAGGTGTTGTGTGTCTCAGTTCCCCTGGCTAGGAAAAGGGATTCCCTTCCTCCTTGCACTTCCCAGGTGAGGCGATGCCTCGCCCTGCTTCAGCTCTCGCTGGTCAGGCTGCACCAGCTGACCAGCACTGATTGTCTGGCACTCTCCAGTGGGATGAACCCAGTACCTCAGTTGAAAATGCAGAAATCACCTGTCACGCTGGGAGTCAGAGACTGGGGCTGTTCCTATTCGGCCATCTTGCTCCGGGAGTGTTCTGCTCACTTTTTAATTTTTTTTTCTTGTAAATTTGTTCCTCATAGATGCTGGATATTAGACCTTTGTCAGATGCATATATTGCAAAAATTTTCTCCCATTCTGTAGGATGTCTATTTACCGTGTTGATATGAGCTCTTTAGTTTAATAGATCCCATTTGTCAATTTTTGCTTTAGTTGCAATTTCTTTTGGCATCCTTGTCATGAAATTTTTGCCTGTGCCTATGTCTTGAATAGTGTTGTCTAGATTTTCTCCTAGGGTTTTTATAGTTTTGGGGGTTTTACATTTAAGTCTTTAATCCATCTTGAATTAATTTTTGTATATGGTATAAGGACGGTCTCTAGTTTCAGTTTTCTGCATATGGCTAGCCAGCTCTCCCAGCACCATTTACTAAATAGGAGGTCCTTTTCCCTTTGCTTGTTTTTGTCAGGTTTGTTGAAGATCCAGTGGTTGAAGGTGTGCAGTCTTATTTCTGAGTTTTTTTGTTTGTTTGTTTGTTTTGACAGAGTCTCGCTCTGTAGCCCAGGCTGGAGTACAGTGGTATGATCTCGGCTTACTGCAACCTCTGCCCACTGGGTTCAAATGATTCTCCTGCCTCAGCCTCCTGAGTCACTGGGATTATAGACACCTGCCACCATGCCTGGCTAATTTTTGTATTTTTACTAGAAACAGTATTTTACAATGTTGGCCAGGCTGGTCTCAAACTCCTGACCTCAAGTGATCTGCCCATCTCGGCCTCCCAAAGTGCTGCGATTATAGGCATGTGCCACTGCAGCCCCTATTTCTGAGTTTTTCACTCTGTTCTATTGGTCTATATGTCTGTTCTTATATGAGTACCATGCTGTTTTGTATCCTTGTAGTATAGTTTGAAGTTGGGTAGCACGATGCCTCCAGTTTTGTTATTTTTGCTTAGGATTGTCTGTCTACTCTGGCTCCTTGTTGGTTCCATATGATTTTTAAAATAGTTTTTCCTAATTCTGTAAAGAATGTCAATGGTAGTTTAATGGGAATAGCATTGAATCTATAAATTACTTTGGGGAGTATGGACATTTTCACAACATTGATTCTTCCTATCCATGAGGATGGAATGTTTCTCCATTTGTGTGTGTCCTGATTTCTTTGGGTAGTGGTTTGTGGTGCTTGAAGAAGTCCTTCACTTCCCTTGTTAGCTGTATTCCTAGGTATTTTATTCTTTTTGTAGCAATTGTGAATGGGAGTACATTCATGATTTGACTCTCTGCTTGCTTATTGCTGGTGTATAGGAATGCTAGTGATTTTTGCACACTGATTTTGTATCCTGAGATTTTGCTGAAGTTACTCATCAGATTAAGAAACTTTTGGGCTGAGACAATGGAGTTTTCTAGATATAGGATCATGTCATCAACAAACAGGGATAATTTGACTTCCTCTCTTTCTATTTGAATGCCATTTATTTCTTTATCTTGCCTGATTGCTCTGGCCAGAACTTCCAATACTCTATTGAATAGAAGTGGTGAGGGTTTCCTTGTCTTGTGCCAGATTTCAAGGGGAATGCTTCCAGCTTTCACCCATTCAGTATGATATTAGCTGTGGGGTTTGTCATGTATGGCTCTTAATATTTTGAGGTACAGGTATGTTCCTTCAATACCTTGTTTGTTGAGAATTTTTAACATGAATGGATGTTGAATTTTATTGAAAGATTTTTCTGCATCTATTGAGATAATCATGTGGTTTTTGTCTTTAGTTCTGTTTATGTGATGAATCACATTTATTGATTTGCATATGTTGGACCAACCTTGTATCCTAGAGATGAAGCCAACTTGATTGTGGTGGGTAAGCTTTTTGATGTGCAGCTGGAATTGTTTTGCCAGTATTTTATTGATGATTTTTGCATTGGTGTTCATCAAGGATATTGGCCTGGAATTTTGACTTTTTGTTGTATTTCTGCCAGATTTTGGTATCAGGATGATGCTGGCCTCATAGAATGAGTTAAGGAAAAGTCCCTCCTTTTCAATTTTTGGAAATAGTTTCAGCAGAAATGGTACTAGCTCTTCCTTGTACATCTGGCAGAATTCAGCTGTGAATCTGTCTGGTCCTGGGCTTTTTTTGGTTGGTAGGCTATTTATTATTGCCAAAATTTCAGAACTCATTATTGGTCTATTCAGTGATTCAATTTCTTCCCGGTTCAGTCTTGGGAGGGTGTATGTGTCCAAGAATGTGTTCATTTCTTCTAGATTTTCTAGTTTATGTGCATAGAGGTGTTTCTAGTATTCTCTGATATTTGTTTGTATTTCTGTGGAATCAGTGGTGATATCCCCCTTATCATTTCCAATTGTGTTTATTTGATTCTTCTCTCTTTTCTTCTTTTTAGTCTAGCTAGTGGTCTATCTATTTTATTAATGTTTTCAAAAAACAAGCTTCTGGATTTGTTGATTTCTTTGAATGTTTTTTTGTGTCTCTGTCTCTTTCAGTTCAGCTCTGATCTTGGTTATTTCTTGTCTTCTGCTAGCTTTGTGATTTGTTTGCTTTTGGTTCTCTAGTTCTTTTAATTGTGATGGTAGGGTGTTGATTTTAGATCTTTCTACGTTTTGGATGTGGGCATTCAATGCTATAAATTTCCCTCTTAACAGTGCTCTAGCTGTGTCCCACAGATTCTGGTATGCTGTCTGTTTGTTCTCATTAGTTTCAAAGAACTTCTTGACTTCTGCCTTAATTTCATTATTTACCAGGAGGCATTCAGGAGCAGGTTGTTCAATTTCCATGTAGTTGTGTGGTTTTGAGTGAATTTCTTAATCTTGAGTTCTAATTTGATTGTGCTGTCTGGGACTGTTATGACTTCAGTTCTTTTGCATTTGCTAAGTAGTGTTTTACTTCCAATTATTTGATCAATTATAGAGTAAGTGCCATGTGGCAATGAGAAGAATGTATATTCTGTTGTTTTGAGGTGCAGAGTTCTGTAGATATCTATCAGGTCCACTTGATCCAGAGCTGAGTTTAGGTCCCAAATATCTTTATTAATTTTCTGTCTTAACAATCTGTCTAATATTGGCAGTGGGGTGTTAAAGTTTTCCACTATTATTGTGTGGGAGTCTAAATAATTCTCTTTGTAGGTCTCTAAGAACTTGCTTTATGGATCTGGGTGCTCCTGTATTGGGTATACATGTATTTAGGATAGTTAGCTCTTCTTGTTGAATTGAAACCTTTACCATTATGTGATGCCTTTCTTTGTCTTTTTTGATCTTTGTTGGTTTAAAGTCTGTTTTGTTAGACACCAGGATTATAACCCTTGCTTTTTTCTGTTTTCCATTTGCTTAGTACATGTTCCTCCATCCCTTTATTTTGAGCCTATGTGTGTCTTTGCACATGTGATGGGTCTCTTAAAGACAGCATATCAATGGATCTTGACTATCCAGCTTGCCATTCCATGCCTTTTAACTGGGACATTTAGCCCATTTACATTTAAGGTTAGTATCATTATGTGAATTTGATCCTGTAATCATTATGCTAGCTGGTTATTTTTAGGTTACATATGTAGTTGCTTCATAGTGTCACTGGTCTGTGCACTTCAGTGTGTTTTCTGTTAATTCAGCCATCTCAGCCTCAGCCCAGTTTAGTGTCTTTGCTGGTGAGGTGTGGCAGTCATTTGGAAGAGAAGAGGCACTCTGGCTTTTTGAGTTTTCAGTGTTTTTGTGTTGATTCTTTCTCATCTTTTGTTGCAAGAAGTCAGGGACCCTGAAAGGAGGGACCGGCTGAAGCCACAGCAGAATAACATAAATTGTGAAGATTTCATGGACATTTATTAGTTCTGCAAATTAATACTTTTATAATTTCTTATGCCTGTCTTTACTGCAATCTCTGAACATAAATTGTGACGATTTCATGGACACTTATCACTTCCCCAATCAATAGCCTTGTGATTTCCTATGCCTGTCTTTACTTTAATCTCTTAATCCCATCATCTTCATAAGCTGAGGAGGATATATGTCACCTCAGGACCCTGTGATGATTGCGTTAACTGCACAAATTGTTTGTACAGCATGTATGTTTGAACAATATGAAATCTGGGCACCTTGAAAAAACAACAGGATAGCAGCAATGGTCAGGGAACAAGAGAGCTAACTTTAAACTCTGACTGCCGGTGAGCCGGGCAGACAGAGCCATATTTCTCTTCTTTCAAAAGCAAATAGAAGAAATATTGCTGAATTCTTTTTCTTAGCAAGGAACATCCCTGAGAAAGAGAATGCGCCCCTGAGGGTAGGCCTCTAATTGGGCCCCTTGGGGGCGGCTGTCTTTTACGGTCTAGGGTGAAGGGTTGAAATAAGCCCCGGTCTCCTGTGGTGCTCTCGGGCTTACTAGGATGAGGAAATTCCCACGTAATAAATTTTGGTCAGACTGGTTGTCTGCTCTCAAACCCTCTCTTCTGATAAGATGTTATCAATGACAACGTGTGCCCCAAACTTCATTAGCAATTTTAATTTCACCCCATCCTGTGGTCCTGTGATCTTGCCCTGCCTCCATTTGCTTTGTGATATTTTATTACCTTGTGAAGCATATGATGTCTGTGACCCACACTCTATTCATACACTCCCTCCCCTTTTGAAAATCGCTAATAAAAACTTGCTGTTTTTATGGCTCAGGGGCATCACGGAACCTGTGACATGTGATGTCTCCCCTGGACACCTAGCTTTGAAATTTCTCTCTTTTGTACTCTTTCCCTTTATTTCTCAAACCAGCCTACACTTAGGGAAATAGAAAAGAACCCACGTTAACTATCGGGGGCAGGTTCCCCTGATAATCTTTGTTGGCTTATCTACCTTTGATCTTCGAGATTGCTGACCTTTGAATGAGGGTTTTGTGGGGTCTTTTTTGTTGATGTTGTTGTTTTCTGTTTGTTTTTCTCTTTTAACACGCCACTCTACTGCAGGGCTGCTGCAGTTTGTTGGGGATCTGCTCCAGACCCTAGTGGCCTTGGATTTTCCCATACCTGGAGGTTTCACCAGTGAAGGCTGCAGAACAGCAAATATGGCAGCCAGCTCCTTCCTCTGGAAGCTCTGTCCCAGGGGGGTACTGACCTGTTGCTGGCCTGAATGCACCTGTAGGAGGTGTCTGGAGACCCCTGTTGGGAGGTCTCACCCAGTTAGGAGGAATAGGATCAGGGACCCACTAAAAGAGTCAGTATTGCTGCTTTTTGGTAGTGCAGGTGTGCTGTGTTGGAGGTGGACCCTTCCTCATCCAGACCATTTGTATTCTCCAAAGCCGGCAGGCTGGAATGGCTGAGTTGATCAAACCAAAGAGATGGTGGCTGCTCCTCCCCCTGGAGCTCCAACCCAGAGAGAGATCAGAATTCTTTCCATAGACGCTGTCTAGAATGGCTGAAGCCCCTGCAGGGAGGTCCTGCTCAGTGAGGAGAACTGGATTGAGGCCCCACTTAAAGAAGCAGTCTGGCCATGATCTGGCAAAGTGGCTGTGCTATGTTGTGGGGGACACTTCTTTCTCTGGACCATCTGTATTCTCCAGAGCCAGTAGGCTGCAATGGCTAAGTCTACTGAACTGCACAGATGGTTGCCACTTATCCCCCTGGGAACTTGGACCTGTCTCAAGGAGATTCCAGCCTGTTGCTGTTGGCTAGCTTTAATTCCAAGCCAGTGGGTCTTAACTTGTGAGGTGCTGTGGAAGTGGTGCCTGCAGAATGATGCCGCTTGCCTCCCTGGATTCAGCCCCACTTCCTAGGCATATGTATGGATGGATTTCCCACCTCGCTGGGTATCCTAGGGCCAGAGTATGTAAAACTCATGGGTCTCTCTATGTGCCTGAGCAGATGCTCTGCCAAGACTCCACATAGTTCTGTGTGTGCCTGAGCAGATGCTCTGCTGAGACTCCACACTACTCTGTGTATTGGACCCAAGACCTTGGTGGCTCATGGGAGGATCTCCTTATCTGTGGGTTACAAAGAACCATGGGAGAGTGTGGTTTCCCAGGTGGGGCTGCACAATCACTCACTGCTTCCCTTGGCTGGGGGTGAGGGTTTCTTTGGCTCCATGCCACTCCCAGGTGGGCCACTGCCTGCCCTCCTGATTTTTCTTCATTCTCCATGGGTCAAGTTGTTTGCCCAGTAAGTCCCAATGTAAGAACCTGGATATTGGAGTTGAAGGTGCTGGATTTACTCACTCCCTTTCATTCCTTTCCGTGAGTAATGATTTATATTAGTTTCAGTTTTATTTTCCTGTTGGATGCTGTTGCTTTGAATTTGCCTAGATCTCATTGAACCCTGAGTCTATAAAGGTTATCCTTCCAATGTGTCATAGCTTTATTTAATTCAGTAGTTCTCAACTCTGACCACACATTAGAATCCCCTGTGGAGCTTTAAAAAGATAGCAGTATCTAGATCTCATCTCTAAAAATCCTGAATTTCATATGGAAACGAAAAAGAGCCTGAATAGCCAAAGCAATCCTAGGCAAAAAGAACAAATCTGGAGGTATCACATTATCATACTTCAATCATACTATCAAGCAAAGTTACCAAAATAGCATGGTACTGATATAAAAGTAGACACATAGATCAGTGGAACAGAATAGAGAACCCAGAAATAAGACCAAATACTTACAACCAACCGATCTTCAACAAAACATACAGAAACATAAATTTGGGAGAGGACACCCAATTTAATAAATGGTGCTGGGAAAGCTCAATAATCATATGTAGAAGAATAAAACTTTGGGTTCCTATCTCTCACCTTATACAAAAAGTCAACTCAAGATGGATCAAAGACTTAGATGTAAGACCTGAAACCATAAAACTTCTAGAAGATAACCTAGGAAGAACTCTCCTGGACATTGGCCTAAGCAAAGAATTCATGACTAAACTTCTATAAGCAAATGCAACTAAAACCAAAATAAATAAATGAGACCTAATTAAACTAAAGAGCTTCTGCACAGTGAAAGAAACAATCATCAGAGTAAACACACAATCAACAGAATGGGAGAAAATATTTGCAAACTATTCATCCAACAAAGGACTAATATCCAGAATCTACAAGGAACTCAAATCAGCAAGAAAAAACCAACAACAACAAATAATCCCAACAAGAAGTGAGCAAATGACATGAATAGACATTTCTTAGAAAAATACATACAAAAGGACCAACAAACATATGAAAAAGTGCTTAACATCACTGATCATCAGAGAAATGCAAATTAAAACTACAATGAAATACTACCTTACCCCTGCAAGAATAGCCATTATTAAAAGGTCAAAAAACAATAGATGTTGGCATGGGGGTGATGAAAAGGGAACATTTAGACACTGCTGGTGGGAATGTAAATTAATACAGCATTTATGGAAAACATTTTGTTATGGGATAAATATTTTTGTCTCCCCAAAATTGTTATTTTGAAGCCCTAACCCTCAGTGAGGCTGAATTTGGAGGTGAAGACTTTAAGGAAGTAATTAAGGTTAAATAAAGTCATAAGGGTGGGTCCTGATCACATAGGATTATTGTCCATTTAAGAAGAGACACCAGACAGTTTGCTCTCTCTCTGTGCACACATACCAAGGAAAGGCCATGTGAGGACACAGTGAGAAAGTGGCTGTCTCCAGGCCAAGAAGAGAGCCCCACGAGAAACCAGATCAGCCAGAACCTTGATCTCGGACTTCTAGCCTCCAGAAATTTGAGGAAATAAATTCGTGTTTAAGCCACTAAGTGTGTGGTGTTTTGTATGGCAGCCCTAGTAAACTGATATACCTTTAGAAGAAGATAGGTGGCTATAAAGATAAAAGAACGGTGATTTTCGGCTGGGCACAGTGGCTCACACCTATAATCCCAGCACTTTGGGAGGCTGAGGCAGGTGGATTGCTTGAGCTCAGGAGTTTGAGACCAGCCTGGGCAACATGGTGAAATCCTGTCTCTACAAAAAAGAGAAAAACTAGCCAGGCATGATGGCATGCACCTGTAGTCCCAGCTACTCAGTGGGCTGAAGTGGGAGGATCGCTGGAGCTCAGGAGGTTGAGGCTGTGTGATCTGTGATTGCACCACTGCATCCTAGCTTGGGCATCAAAGTGAGATCTCATCTCTCTCTTTTTATTTTTTTTAAGTGACTTTCATGTAAAAATTACCAGTCTCTAATACTATGCCAAAGGCTTTTACTGAAGTTCATTATCAGAATCTTAATTGCAGAAAAATTTAAAACAGTTTGAAATTTATAAAAAAACATTTTTCTACATAAAAAGCAAATCAGTGTCATGTACAGGTTAACCTATTTAAATGTGGTTAGAATATTGCAGAAAGATAATGACTCTGCAGAGCCATGGAAGGCTGTGGATGGAATTGCTCTGCATGGCAGAATAGACACATGTTAGGTAGGCAAAAGGACATTTAGAATTGTTAAAATAAAATAGTAGTTTTTGTTCATGCTTGAAGTAATATTACCTATAAAAATATATTATATTCCTTTTACTGTCTAGAACACATTTGATTTTCCATTTCTAATTTTTTTTTCATGTTTGGGAAACATTTCAAAATAATGGTTAAGAACTCAGGCTTTGTGGGGGTTTCTGCTTTTGGGGAGGATGGAGAAGAACACAAAATACCTTCTTTCTCATAGAAACAGAAAAAAAAAAAAAACCTCAAAAACAAAAAACTAAGAATAAAAGTATTTTCTATGGGGCTAGCCAGGGGTGGTATTCACACAAGGAAGCCTTGATTAACTGAATTCCAGAGAGAAAGAGCCCTTTATAAGTGAGCAGAGAGCCAAGGCAGCTTTAAGCCTGGGGCAGCTTCCTGGTCTGGTTATGAGTAGGTAGGTCTGATAGAGAAACTTGACAAGGTGAAGGGGAAATAAGCTGGGTTTTGCACCAAGTAGGACTGTCAAGATAAATTAAGAGTCTGGAAAAAGCCCCCAAAGCCAGACCAGATTCTTGGGTTCAGCATTTCTTTCCTAAACCCTCCCCAACCATGAATTTTGCTAAGAAAGTTACTGTGGAGCAAGGGCTGGTAAGAAGAGAGAATTTGCTTAGTCATATGCATTCCTGTGGTGTTTGAATTCCAGGTCCTTTCCTGGAGATGAATCCAAAGATGAACTAAAAATATACGAGACTGTAACCAAGCTTCTCCCAGTTCAGCTACTGAAAACATAAAAGGGCTATGACTTAGGAATTCGAGAACTGGGCTAATTACATGTAATTTCAATTTAATTAAAACTGAAACAGAGATTCGGATCTACTCGACTCTAAAAGAAATATGAATGATCACGCCTCACCCCAATTACCAGATAAAGAAAAAGATTGCACTCTCTGGGAGGAAATAATTAAAACAAATCTAAACGTTATACTTCAGCCACCACTCTTCTTTTATACACAATATCTGGAATATAATAAAAAATTATGAAGCATGCTAAGAAACAAGAAAATAGGATCTATAATCAAAAGAAAAGGTAGTCAATAGAAACAGACCCATAGAATCCACAGTTACTGAAATTAATAGACAGGACCTTAACACAGCTATTGCATATATGTTTTTAAAATTTGTGGGGAAATGGAGATAATGGGTGCAAAGATTGGGTATTTCAGAAGAGAAATGACAAACTCCTAAAAAGAACAAAATAGAAATTCTAGAACTGAAAAATAGAATGTCTGAATCCAACAATTATTAGATGGGCTTAACATAGGTTCAGTATTGCAGAAGTAAGGATTTTGAAGTGAACTTAAAGACAGACAACTGATTTGTCTGTATTAATCAGATAAAATAGACTTTCAAGCAAGAAGTATTACCAAGTAAAAGGACATTTTATAAAGATAGAAGGGAAAGTCATCAAGAAGAAAATAGTTTTAAATGTGTAGGAAATTCAAAATATATCAAGCAAAAAATGGATAGAAATAGGTCACAGTGGCTCATGCCTGTAATCCCAGCTCTTTGGGAGGCCAAGGCAGGCAGATCACCTGAGGTCAGAAATTAAAGACTAGCCTGGCTAACATGGCGAAATGCTATCTCTACTAAAAATACAAAAATTAGCTGGGCATGGTGGCGGATGCCTGTAATCTCAGCTACTTGGGGGGCTCAGGCAGGAGAATTGCTTTAACCTGGGAGGTGGAGGTTGCAGTGTGCCGAGATCACATCATTGCACTCCAGCCTGGGCAACAAGAGTGAAATTCTGTCTTTAAAACAAACAAACAAACAAACAACAAACAAAGGATAGAAATAAAATAGAAAAACCCAGAATTATAGTTGGAGATCTTAATAGATTTTTCTCTCAGTAATTGATAGTGTAAAGAGAAAACAATATAGAAAGAATACAGAAAATCTGAATCACCGCATCAATCATCTTAATTTAATTGACATTTATAGACTACTACCCCAAACAACTGCAGAATACTTACTCTTTTCAAATGCACTTAGAATACTTACCAAGATAGAACATGTGCTGAACCATGAAAAGAAGTCTCGATAGAGTTCAAAATACAGAATTTATACAGAGTATGTTCTTGGAATATAATAGAAAACAATAACATAAAGATATCTAGAAAAATTCCCAAATATTTGTACATTTAACAACACAATTCAAAGAAGGAATCACAAGGTAAAAGAGAAAATATTTTGAACTCAATTATAGTTAAAATGCAACATGTCAGAATTTGCGAGATGTAGTAAAGCAGTGCTTAAAGGGAGATTTATAGCTTTAAATGCTTGTATTAGGGTTAAAATGGTTTAAAATCAATGCTCTCATCTTCTATCTTAAGGAGCTTTTAAAAGAAAAGGCAAATTAAACACAAAATAAGTAGAAGGAAATAAATAATAAAGAGCAGAAATCAATGAAATAGAAAAATGAAGGGAGTCAACAAAACCAAAAGTTGGTTAATTAGAAAAATAAATTTGTTTAAAAATTATAATTGTGAAAAAAGAGAGAAAACATAAAATCTCAACATCAAAAGTGAAAAAGGCCAAATGTAGTGGCTCACATCTGTAATCCCAGTACTTTGGGAGGTCTAGGTGGGCGGATCACCTGAGGTCAGGAGTTTGAGACCAGCCTGGTAACATGGTGAAATCCTGTCTCTATTAAAAATACAAAAATTAGGCTGGCCGTGGTGGCTCACGCCTGTAATCCTAGCATTCGGGGAAACCTCGGAGGGTGGATTGCCTGAACTCAGGAGTTAGAGCCCAGCCTGGGTGACATGGTGAAACCCTGTCTCTACTAAAAATACAAAAAATTAGCCAGGCGTGGTGGCAGGTGCCTGTAATCCCAGCTACACAGAAGGCTGAGGCAGGAGAATCGCTTGAACCCAGGAGGTGGAGGCTGCAGTGAGCCAAGATAGCACCACTGCGCTCCAACCTGGGCGACAGAGCAAGACTCCATCTCAAAAAAAAAAAAAAAAAAAAAAAAAAGTGAAAAAGAGGAATTGCTGGAGATGCTATACACATTAAAGCAAGAAAAGGGAATATTGCCATCAATGTTACTCCAATAAATTCAATGACTTTGAACAAACTCCTTGAGAAACACAAACGAACAAATCTGACAAGAAATAGAAAGTTTGAATAGCTTTATGTCTTTTGAGGAAATAATATTAGAATTTGTAAAACCCTCCCCCTAAAAAATTCCAGGGTCAGATGGCTTCCCTGGTGAATTCTCGCAAACATTTAAGGAAGAAATAATGCCAACATTACACAAATTTATAAGCATTAGAAATTGTTATTATTTCAGTATTGTTTTCATAAGTCTCCTCCCTCAGTTACCAGCTTCCATCTTAAAGCAACAGAACTTTTCATAGTCTTCTAGAAAAACTCTGAATTCAATGGAAGATGACCTTGTAAATCCTATCCTACCTTTCCTATCTGTGTTCCTTTGAATTAGAATGATACATGGTGTTTACAAAACACCCTATATTGCTGTTGCCTCTGACTAATCTTTTCTAATCTTTTTACACAAAATCACTTGTTCCTCTGGGACTTGAGAAGAAGGGTTGCCAAGCCATGTCAAGGTGTCATCAAAAGTTTTTCAGGGTCTTATTACACCTGGTTTTCTGGTAATTTTTAAATAACTAACACTCTGTTTATTTTTTTCTTTAGTATTCTTGTATAAACCCTTTCTGGAGCTGACAAAGAATTGCTCAGATTATGTGTTTCCTGCTTTAATTTGATTTTATATAATAGGCTCACATTAAAATTTGTATAGTAAATGGGAAATCTGTGAGCAATCACAATAATGGCTGTCCTTCCTCAGAAATACTAAGAGCTGGTTAGGCTACATCCTTCTGAAACATGTTCTATCACTGTTGTTTGATGTAGCTCCAGCCACATCTAACACAGGAGGCATCCAAACTTCTTTGAGTTGGAATGACTGAGGATGTACTCTCTTTTCAGGTCTTTTCAGAGACCCCAGAAAACTGGCAGTGTTGACTGAAGAATACTCACAGCAAGAATGAGTGCTAAGCATTTATAACCAAGTCAGTGATGAGGCACCTACTGCTCTGGATACCTCTACCATGGTTTCTTTACTCTCTCCCCAGCAGAATACATCTGTATGTTTTAGACCTCAAGATGTCTGGCCTCAGTAAAAAATAGTTTTTTGATGGACTATGATATTCTACTCTTCAGAGTAAAGACTAAGCTGCTATAACTGAGAAACTCTAAATTAGAATAGCTTTTTATTAGTTTGTTTTCAAGCTGCTACTAAAGACATACCTGAGACTGGGTAATTTATAAATGAAAGAGGTTTAATGGACTCACAGTTCAGCATAGCTGGGGAGGCCTCACAATTATGACAGAAGGCAAAATTAGAGCAAAGGCACGGGACAGCAGGCAAGAGAGGGCTTGTGCAGGGGAACTCCCATTTATAAAACCATCATGTCTCATGAGACATATTCACTACCGCAAGGACAGTATGGGGGTAATCACCCCCATGATTCAATTATCTCCACCTGGCTCCACCCTTGACATGTGGGAATTATTACAATTCAAGGTGAGAGTTGGAGCGGGGTGGGGGTGGGGGGGGCACGACACAGCAGCCAAACCATATCAACTTTAATAAGATAAAAGTTTATTTTTCTCTATCTGGTTGTGGAAGTCCTTTGTATAAAGTTAAAAGTTTTATTTAAGTTCTGGGTTTTCTTTTTTTCATATTTTTGAGTAAATATATATTGAGTATCTACTCTGTTCCAGGTGAAATGCTGGGGACTGGGCACACTCAAATTAATAAGGGTTCTTGTCCTCAAGAAGCTCAGGATCACTTTTTGTGTGGGTGTGCATGCATGCATGTTTTTGGGGGGCAGGTGTTACAAATAAATAGCCTTTAAGTGTGATAATATATTGTTTACTGCATGCAGATTTTAATATCACCACACTCACGCACACACATACACACAAATGGTTGTGTCAGTTAATGTAACTGATCATCAGTACACAAGGTATATCAAACCATGATGTTGCACAACTTGAATAATATATAATTTTTATTCATCAACGAAATATTTTAAAATAAAAAAGAGAATAAAGGTGTAGTGGAGGTAGAAGGAAATGAAGGCCAAGTAGGGAATTAAAGATATATCTTCAAAGAGATCTCAAAGAGATTAAAGTATTATTTTTATTGTAATACATGTAATAATAAGTCATCTGGTCCTAAGAAGTATCTCTGTTTTCACCCTCTTTTGACTTGAAAGCAGGTATCAACAATTCTTTGCAATCGTCTTAAAGAATGTTTCTTACTATCCAGACAATAAGCCAGGCATGGTGGCTCACACCTGTGAGCACTTTGGGAGGCTGAGGTGGGTGGATCACGAGGCCAGGAGTTTGAGACCAGCCTGACCAACATGGTGAAGCCCCATCTCTACTAAAAATACAAAAATTAGCCGGGCATGGTGGAATGCACCTGTAATCCCAGCTACTCAGGGGGCTGAGGCAGTAGAATTGCTTGAACTCGGAAGGCAGAGGTTGCAGTGAGCTGAGATCGTGCCACTGTACTCCAACCTGGGCAACAGAGTGAGACTCTGTCTCCAAAAACAAAAACAAACAAACAAAAACTATAGCCAGCAATATTCATTTTACTGAGTATTTTGTAAGGGATGAGGGCAATTGGTATTGCATGGCTCATTCCACTATTATTCCTCTTTTTCAGCTCTCCAGTCCTGAAGTCAAAATGGAATGCATCTCTGCTCTTCCTCTGGGCATCATCTAATTTTTTTGTTCTAGTTTTCCTTGTACTGAAATCTACAACACCCTCTCCTAGCCCCTCAACCAGCCTTTCTTCTGCAGAGCAACTTAGTTCTACTTAGCAACTGCAAACCTATTCACCTACATCTAAGAGTTCAGCAGTGTCTTTAAAGTATGGAATAGGCCATTCTTTTACATTTTATTGAGATGACTACTTTTAAAAAATTGGTTGCTACCCAGAACTGTTTAGAACATTGCTTGCTTTAGTTGAGTGAGTGAAGCAAGATGTGATAACATAGGGCTGGGAGGCTAGGGTTGGGCAGTGTGTTAGCACATGATTTTGTTACTTGAGATTGCCTATAATTGTATACATTAGTGACCAGAGTGATATGAATCTCACAGGGGCTCTTGAAGTTCTGCTTCTTCCCTATTCCTTAATGCAATACAATATTTGGGTTCATCTTTTCAATTTTCCTGGAGAAATTAAATACTGTGCCATAATATAAAAATAAATAATTTGAAAGTAAAGGAAGGGCATGAATGGAGAGGAGGCAGGAAAACATTCTAGGTTAGAAAAAATGGCAGAAGCAATGTTGGGACATTGGAGTGATGGTGGAGCTGGGAATAGAATTGAGGATCTCTTCATACCATACTATGCATCTATCTTCACAAAATTAGTATGGCCAAATATTATATCAGCTCATTTCTGGTCGGGAAAAGCAGGATGAATGTGACTTTCTAGCTGTCCTTGAGATGTAAATCTCCTGTAACATAGCTTCCCTAGTGGTCACCTCAAAGGCTTTGTTCTCTCCAAGATAGATGCTACAGAGTGGGACAGTACTTTGTGTGTGTGTGTGTGTTTGTGTGTCTCAATTTTTTTTTTTTTTTTAATATGACAAATTGAACTAGGGGCAAGAGAAGGATGGACAGAGGAGCCTATGATGGGGTGGCAGGTACTAAATATTTTCCAGGTGTAAGGAGCAGAGGAGGAAAAGGGAGAGTGGGTAACCCTTTTTCAGACCATTATTTAGTCCATTTTATGTTGCAAATATTAGCAAACCTACTCTAGCGTTCTTAAACAGTAGGGTTTTAATTACAATATAGTTGAGAGAGTAGGCTTAGCTTGATCCTGAGTAAGTTACTTATCTTGGTGTCTCAGTTTCTTCATTCCAGTTAAGTAAACATGTTTAAATTAAATTATATTAGTTAGTAAACATAAAGCACATAGAAAAGTGTTTGGCTTCTGGTTATCTTTCAATAAGTGTTAACTATTATTTGTTATTATAATTTTAGCAAAACCAACCTCCAAAACCTATGAAGTCAGTTTACAGAAAACCACCAGGAAAAGGGAAATAAGAAGATTCTTTACTTTGCTGTCATTTGATACACTTAGCATTTTAAATGACTATATGTATAGTACTAACTATGCCTTACTACAAAACTATGTGTGTGCATATGAATTACAGGGCTTTCATTTGAAACTGAACTATCTGTGTGTGTAGTTACTTTAATCATACAACCAACCTACAAAATATTTAAGCATAAATTATCATGATGACTAAATACAGAAAAGCTGCTGTTACCAAAACCTGCACCCAAATTGACTGCACAGGATGGGTAATTGGATGCTGGTGTAAAGAATGCTCATGAGGACTAGGCTGCTGCTAATTAGACCTTCTGTGCCATTTAGATGTTCTCCAAGCTTCAGGGAGTGCCCTGAAGGCAGTTGGACATTAGCCTTGTGGTTTTTGAGGGTAACCTACAGTTTGTCAGCACAGGGGTGGAGGTGAGCACCATGGGACTTTTCCCAGGCTGCTCTTTAACATACTGTAGTTTCAATCTTTAAGCCAATAAATGGAGGAGAGAGAAAGAAGGCAGACTGAAATTAGACGAAAAGAGGGAAAGAAAGGGAAAGTGGAAGTAAGAATAATATTCTTTAAATGTCTTCTTTGGGCCAGATATTTTTTAGGAACTTTCACATATTGTGCTTGCATCAACTCTGTGGGAAACATATGATTATTGATTATACTATCCTCATTTGTAACAGACATTGTTGGGTGCCTATATAACAGCTATTTTTCTTCATTATTTTTCTTGCTGATAGTGCATTCTTTTTTTTTTTTTTTTTTTTTTTTTTTTTTTTTTTTTAGTGTTTATTTCCCAAATAGAACTTATGTCTCTATCCTTCAGCAATAGGGGTAATTCTAAAAATTTATTATTTTGCAATTGCCCTTGGAAGGACATTTTTGGACATAACAACAGGTAAGATTCTAGCCAATGAAAGGTGATGAGAAGGTTGCTGAGAAGTTTCTGAGAAAAGTTTCTTTGTTCTTTAACAAATACCCTAGAAAGAGACAGGCCTTCTGCTGCTGTTCATGGTTGTACCTGCACAGGATGCCTGAAAAGGTGTAACCTTGGGTTCAGAAGAGGAGCCAGCGTGAGAACAAAGCAGACACACTGAAGTACCACCTATCATTGAATTTTTGTGCAAGAGCATAAACATTCTCATTGTTTAATCTTTCCGTGGGAGACACTTTACTATGTGTAGCAAAGTAATTCTAACTGATATACCATTTTCCATTTTATGAGAAAACTGATGTACAGAAAGGTTAAGAAACTTGCCTGCATTTGCATGCATAATGAGGAGTAGAGAGAACAGTTTGTGCCTTCTAATATACAGACAAGATATGTCTCTTTTAAACATCACATACATACACACTCCAATATGACAATTTCCATCATTTTTTAAAAATTAAGTGAGACAAAGACTCTAAAACTCTTTATTTAAATAATACATACATTACTGTCTTGGGATTTATTTTTATTTTTTTCAGTTATATTGAGATATAGTTGACAAATAAAATGGTATGAATTTAAGGTGTGCATTGTGATGATTTGATGTATCTATATATTGTGAAAAGACCACAATAAAGTCAGTTAACATATTTATTACTTCACCTTGTTATCATTTTTTTGTGGTGAGAACATTTAATATCTGTTCTCTTAGCAAATTTCACATATACAATACAGTATTGTTAATTATAGTCTGTGTTCCCTTTGACCCAACGTCTCCACATTTCCCCGACTTCCTGGCCCCTGCTAACCACCATTATATTTTGTTTCCATAAGTTTGACTTTTTCGGGTTCCACATATATGTGAGATTATACAGCATTTGTCTTTTTCTGTTCGACTTTTTTTATTTGTTGGATTTTTTTTTTATTATTATACTTTAAGTTCTAGGGTACATGTGCACAACATGCAGGTTTGTTACATAGGTACACATGTGCTGTGTTGGTTTGCTGCACCCATTAACTCATCATTTACATTAGGTATTTCTCCTAATGCTATCCCTCCCCCAGTCCCCTCCCCCCGACAGGCCCTGGTGTGTGATGTTTCCAGCCCTGTGTCCATGTGTTTTCATTGTTCAACTCCCACCTATGAGTGAGAACATGAGGTGTTTGGTTTTCTGTCCTTGTGATAGTTTCCTGAGAATGATGGCTTCCAGCTTCATCCATGTCCCTGCAAAGGACATGAACTCATCCTTTTTTATGGCTGCATAGTATTGCATGGTGTATATGCCACATTTTCTTAATCCAGTCTATCATTGATGGACATTTGGGTTAGTTCCAAGTCTTTGCTATTGTGAATAGTGCCACAATAAACATACGTGTGCATGCGTCTTTACAGTTGCATGATTTATAATCCTTCGGGTATATACCCAGTAATGGGATGGCTGAGTCAAATGGTATTTCTAGTTCTAGATTCTTGAGGAATTGCCACACTGTCTTCCACAATGGTTGAACTAATTTACACTCCCACCAACAGTGTAAAGCATTCCTATTTCTCCACATCCTCTCCAGCATCTGTTGTTTCCTGACTTTCTAATGATTGCCATTCTAACTGGTGTGAGATGGTATCTCACTGTGGTTTTGATTTGCATTTCTCTGATGACCAGTGATGATGAGCATTTTTTCATGTGTCTGTTGGCTGCATAAATGTCTTCTTTTGAGAAGTGTCTGTTCATATCCTTTGCCCTCTTTTTGATGGGTTTTTTTTTCTTGTAAATTTGTTTAAGTTCTTTGTAGATTCTGGATATTAGCCCTTTGTCAGATAGGTAGATTGCAAAAATTTTCTCCCATTCTATAGGTTGCCTGTTCACTCTGATGGTAGTTTCTTTTGCTGTGCAGAAGCTCTTTAGTTTAATTAGATCCCATTTGTCTATTTTGGCTTTTGTTGCCATTGCTTTTGGTGTTTTAGTCATAAAGTCTTTGCCCATGCCTATGTCCTGAATTGTATTGCCTAGGTTTTTTTTCTAGGGTTTTTATGGTTTTAGGTCTTACATTTAAATCTTTAATCCATCTTGAATTAATTTTTCTATAAGGTGTAAGGAAGGATTCCAGTTTCAGCTTTCTATATATGGCTAGCCAGGTTTCCCAGCACCATTTATTAAATAGGTAATCCTTTCCTCATTGCTTGTTTGTGTCAGGTTTGTCAAATATCAGATGGTTGTAGATGTGTGGTGTTATTTCTGAGGGCTCTGTTCTGTTCCATTGGTCTATACATCTGTTTTGGTACCAGTACCATGCTGTTTTGGTTACTGTAGCCTTGTAGTATAGTTTGAAGTCAGGTAGCGTGATGCCTCCAGCTTTGTTCTTTTTGCTTAGGATGGTCTTGACAATGCGGGCTCTTTTTTGGTTCCATATGAACTTTAAATATAGTTTTTTCCAATTCTGTGAAGAAAGTCATTGGTAGCTTGATTGGGATGGCACTGAATCTATAAATTACCTTGGGTAGTATGGCCATTTTCACGATATTGATTCTTCCTATCCATGAGCATGGAATGTTCTTTCATTTGTTTGTGTCCTCTTTTATGTTGTTGAACAGTGGTTTGTAGTTCTTGAAGAGGTCCTTCACATCCCTTGTAAGTTGGATTCCTAGATATTTTATTCTCTTTGTAGCAATTGTGAATGGGAGTTCACTCATGATTTGGCTCTCTGTTTGTCTGTTATTGGTGTATAGGAATGCTTGTGATTTTTGCACATTGATTTTGTATCCTGAGACTTTACTGAAGTTGCTTGTCAGCTTATGGATATTTTGGGCTGAGACAATGGGGGTTTCTAAATGTAGAATCATGTCATCTGCAAACAGGGACAATTTGACTTCCTCTTTTCCTAATTGAATATCCTTTATTTCTTTCTCTTGCCTGATTGCCTTGGCCAGAACTTCCAACACTGTGTTGAATAGGAGTGGTAAGAGAGGGCATGCTTGTCTTGTGCCAGTTTTCAGAGGGAATGCTTCCAGTTTTTGCCCATTCAGTATGATATTGGCTGTGGATTTGTCATAAATAGCTCTTATTATTTTGAGATACGTTCCATCAATACCTAGTTTATTGAGTGTTTTTAGCATGAAGGGCTGCTGAATTTTGTTGAAGGCCTTTCCTGCATCTATTGAGATAATCATGTGGTTTTTGTCATTGGTTCTGTTTATATGATAGATTACATTTATTGATTTGCACATGTTGAACCAGCCTTGCATCCCAGGGATGAAGCCCACTTGATCATGGTGGATAAGCTTTTTGATGTGCTGCTGGATTCAGTTTGCCAGTATTTTACTGAGGATTTTCGCATTGATGTTCATCAGGGATATTGGTCTAAAATTCTCTTTTTTTGTTGTGTCTCTGCCAGGCTTTGGTATCAGGATGATGCTGGCCTCACAAAATGAGTTAGGGAGGATTCCCTCTTTTTCTATTGATTGGAATAGTTTCAGAAGGAATGGTACCAGCTCCTCTTTGTACCTCTGGTAGAATTCAGCTGTGATTCTGTCTAGTCCTGGACTTTTTTTGGTTGGTAGGCTATTACTGATTGCCTCAATTTCAGGACCTGTTATTAGTCTATTCAGGGATTCAACTTCTTCCTGGTTTAGTTTTGGGAGGATGTGTGTGTCCAGGAATTTATCCATTTCTTCTAGATTTTCTAATTTATTTGCCTAGAGGTGTTTATAGTATTCTCTGATGGTAGTTTGTATTTCTGTGGAATTGGTGGTGACATCCCCTTTATCATTTCTTATTGTGTCTATTTTATTCTTATCTCTTTTCTTCTTTATTAGTCTTGCTAGTGATCTATCTATTTTGTTGATCTCTTCAAAAAATTAGCTCCTGGATTCATTGATTTTTTGATGAGTTTTTTTTTTGTCTCTATCTCCTTCAGTTCTGCTCTGATCTTAGTTATTTCTTGCCTTCTTCTAGCTTTTGAATGTGTTTGCTCTTGCTTCTCTAGTTCTTGTAATTGTGATGTTAGGGTGTTGATTTTAGATCTTTCCTGCTTTCTCTTGTGGACATTTAGTGCTATAAATTTTCCTCTATACACTGCTAAATGTGTCCCAGAAATTCTGGTACGTTGTGTCTTTGTTCCATTGGTTTCAAAGAACATCTTTATTTCTGCCTTCATTTTATTATTTACCCAGTACTCATTCAGGAGCAGGTTTTTCAGTTTCTATGTAGTTATGTGGTTTTGAGTGAGTTTCTTAATCCTGAGTTTCAATTTGATTGCACTGTGGTCTGAGAGACGCATTTTTGTAATTTCTGTTCTTTGAAACACTGAGGAGTGTTTTACTTCCAATTTTGTGGTCAATTTTAGAATAAGTGTGATGTGTTGCTGAGAAGAATGTATAATCTGTTGATTTGGGGTGGAGAGTTCTATAGATGTCTATTAAGTCTGCTTGGTGCAGAGCTGAGTTCAATTCCTGGATATCCCTGCCAACTTTCTGTCTGGTTGATCTGTCTAATGTTGACAGTGGGGTGTTAAAGTCTCCCATTATTATTGTGTGGGAGTCTAAGTCTCTTTGTAGGTCTCTAAGGAATTGCTTTATGAATCTGGGTGCTCCTGTATTGGGTGCATATATATTTAGGATAGTTAGCTCTTCTTGTTGAATCCCCGTACCATTATGTAAGGCCTTCTTTGTCTCTTTTGATTTTGTTGTGTTAAAGTCTGTTTTATCAGAGACTAGGATTGTAACCCCTGCTTTTTTTTCATTTTCCATTTGCTTGGTAGCTCTTCCTCCATCCCTTTATTTTGAGCCTATGTATGTCTCTGCACATGGGATGGGTCTCCTGAATACAGCACACTGATGGGTCTTGACTCTATCCAATTTGCCAGTCTGTGTCTTTTAACTGGGACAATTAGCCATTTACGTTAAGGTTAATATTGTTATGTGTGAATTTGATCCTGCAATTATGATGCTAGCTGGTTATTTAGACTGTTAATTGATGCAGTTTCTTCATAGCATCGATGGTCTTTACAATTTGGCATGTTTTTACAGTGGCTGGTACTGGTTGTTCCTTTCCATGTTTAGTGCTTCCTTCGGGAGCTCTTGTAAAGCAGGCCTGGTGGTGACAAAATCTCTCAGCATTTGCTTGTCTGTAAAGCATTTTATTTCTCCTTCACTTAAAAAGCTTAGTTTGACTGGATATGAAATTCTGGGTTGAAAATTCTTTTCTTTAAGGATGTTGAATATTGGCCCCCACTTTCTTCTGGCTTGTAGGGTTTCTGCTGAGAGATCCACTGTTAGTCTGATTGGTTTCCTTTTATGGGTAACCCGACCTTTCTCTCTGGCTGCCATTAACATTTTTTCCTTCATTTCAACCTTGGTGAATCTGATAATTATGTGTCTTGGGGTTGCTCTTCTCGAGGAATATCTTTGTGGTGTTCTCTGTATTTTCTGAATTTGAATGTTGGCCTGTCTTCCTAGGTTGGGGAAATTCTCCTGGATAATATCCTGAAGAGTGTTTTCTAACTTGGTTCCATTCTCACTGTCACTTTTGGGTACACCAGTCAAATGCAGATTTGGTCTTTTCACATAGTCCCATATTTGTTGGAGGCTTTGTTCGTTTCTTTTTACTGTTTTTTCTCTAATCTTGTCTTCTTGCTTTATTTTATTAATTTGATCTTTAATCACTGATATCCTTTTTTCACATGATTGAATTGGCTATTGAAGCTTGTGCATGCATCATGAAGTTCTCGTGCTGTGGTTTTCAGCTCCATCAGGTCATTTAAGGTCTTCTCTACACTGTTTATTCTACTTAGCCATTCGTCTAACCTTTTTTCAAGGTTTTTAGCTTTTTGCAATGGGTTAGAACATGCTCATTTAGCTTGGAGAAGTTTGTTATTACTGACCTTCTGAAGCCTACTTCTGTCAACTTGTCAAACTCATTCTCCATCCAGTTTTGTTCTGTTGCTGGAGAGGAGCTGCGATCTTTGAGGGAGAAGAGGTGCTCTGGTTTTTGGAATTTTCAGCTTTTCTGCTCTGGTTTCTCCCCATCTTTGTGGTTTTATCTACCTTTGGTCTTTGATGTTGGTGACCTACAAATGGGGTTTTGGTGTGGATGTCCTTTTTTTGTTGTTGTTGATGTTGATGCTATTCCTTTCTGTTTGTTAGTTTTCCTTCTAACAGTCAGGTCCCTCAGCTGCAGGTCTGTTGGAGTTTGCTAGAGGTCTATTCCAGACCCTGTTTGACTGAGGCTGCAGAACAGCAAATATTGCAGAACAGTAAACATTGCTGCCTGATCCTTCCTCTGGAAGCTTAGTCCGAGAAGGGCCTGTGTGAGGTGTCTGTCGGCCCCTACTGGGAGGTATCTCTTAGGCTACACAGGGATCAGGGACCCACTTGAAGAGGCAGTCTGTCCATTCTCAGAGCTCGAATGCCATGCTGGGATAATCAATGCTCTCTTCAGACCTGTCAGACAGGGACATTTAAGTCTGCAGAAGTTGTCTGCTGCCCTTTGTTCTGCTATGCCCTGCCCACAGAGGTGGAGTCTAGAGAGGCAGTGGGCCTTGCTGAGCTGCGGTGGGCTCCGCCCAGTTTGAGCTTCCTGAAAGCTTTGTTTACTATTCAAGTCTCAGCAATGGGGGATGCCTCTCCCCCTGCCAGGCTGCAACATTGCATGTTGATCTCAGACTGCTGCACTAGCAGTGAGCTAGGCTCTGTAGGTGTGGGACCCACTGAGCCAGGCACAGGAGGGAAACCTCTGGTCTGCCGGTTGCTAAGACTGTGGGACAAGAGCAGTATTTTGGCGGGAGTGTACCATTCCTCCTGGTACAGTCTGTCATGGCTTCCCTTGGCTAGGAAAGGGAAATCCCCTGACCCCTTGTGCTTCCCTGGTGAGACGTGATGCCCTGCCCTGCTTCAGCTTGCCCTCTGTGGGCTGCACCCACTGTCCAATGAGTCCCGATGAGATGAACCAGGTACCTCAGTTGGAAATGCAGAAATCACCCATCTTCTGTGTCAATTTTGCTGGGAGCTGTGGACCAGAGCTGTTCTTATATGGCCATCTTAGAGGCCTCTGACAATTTCCATCTTTGAACTGGAAATTTAATCCATTTATACTTATTGTAATTACTGATATATCTGTTTTTGTTGTTTTGGTCATTATTTCACTTTGTTCCAATTTTTGTGTTTTTTAAAACATGCTTTTTACTTAAGAAAATAGACATCTATATCTTCCCCTAAACAAGGTAAGAATTCTACATACTCTTAGAATCATAAAACTCTCTTCCTGCTTTTCTCCATCTCAATTCTACCATGTCAATATTGTCTAGAAATTTAAATATAAGTTATTTGGATAAAAGACATAGTGACAGATTCTTAATGCTCAGGTTTTTGTTTTTGTTTTTAATCAGGATAGCAATAGTCAAAATAATTTTGTATTTTGTTTAATGCTCAGCTCATTTAACTTTTGTATCTAACAAAAATTTGAAAACATATACAGTACTTTAAAGAATATTTTGTAACACACTTAAATCTACTAACGTATCAGCAACAGGGATTTAATTAGTTTTTGTTGTTGCTGTCATCCTGTTATTTCTTCCTTCTTGATTTTACATCTTCTGCAAACAAGCTTCTCTAACTCTACGTCTCCACCACATGAGGTACTTCTGCATCTACTTCTGCTCAGAGAACTGCCTAGGTGGTCCACCAAGGTGAGAAGATTCCTACTATGTCACCAGAGTATCTCTGGTTTTTGTGTTTAGACAATGGATAATTTAATTTGTTGATGTTATGGAAGACATAGTGGATAAATGGGACAATATTTTAGAAGAGTTGGTCCAAAGCCTGAGCAGTTAAGCAGTGGCTGAACTGTCTATGCTTTAGAAGGGTTTATAAAGTTGAGAGGGAAAACGTTGCAGTAGATTACAAAGGATCTAACTGAAATGTAATATTTCCTTAAGTTATAAATATAGTGTATTAGCTGTTGCTGCACAAAAAATAATCACAAACATCTTAGTTGCATACAAAAAAGTCTTTCTTTCCTTCCTTCCTTCCTTCCTTCCTTCCTTCCTTCCTTCCTTCCTTCCTTCCTTCTTTGATGGAGCAATCTCAACTCACTGCAACCTCCGCCTTGTGAGTTCAAGTGATTCTCCTGCCTCAGCCTACTGGGTAGCTGATATTACAGGTGCCTCCACACCCATCCTTCTTTCTTATGCATCTTTGTATAGGTCAGCTGGAATAGCTCTTCAGATCTCAGGTAGGCTTCCTCATGCATTGAAGAACTGTTTAACCTAGAGAGGGCTCAGCTGGTTGATTCTGTATTTCACTGCAGTTTTGTAGGTTGGTTAGGCAGTTCTGTGTCAAGTATCTGTCATCCTCCTTAGACCAGTGGGCCAGTCTGGGCATGCTTTTCCTATGGTAAAGGAAATACATTAAGAGCCGTGAAGAAACATGAGGCCACTTAAGGCCTAGGCTCAGAACTGGCACGTGATCACTTTTGCCCGTATTTATTTGGCCAAATCAAGTCACATGGCTGAGTCCAAAGCCCGGGGTTGGAGGAATACATTCTACATTTGCAGGAGGAACTACCAAGTCATAAAGTAAAAAGTATGGATCCAAAGGCAAAACTATGGAGACAATAAACGAATCAATGGTTGCCGGTGGAGTGAAGGTGGTGGGTGAAAGATGAACAGGCAGAGCACAAGGGATTTTTAGGGCAGTAAAAATATACTCTGTATGATGCTATAATGGTGGATATATGTTGTTATACATTAGTTCAAACCCAGAGAACATACAACAGCAAGGGTGAACCCAAATATAAACAATGAACTTGGGTGATTATCATGTGTCAATGTAGGTGCTTTGATTGTAACAAATGTACCTCTCTGGTGGGGGATGTTGATAATGTGAGAAGCTATTCATATGCGGGGCATATATTATATGGAGTATCTTCCTTTTGAATTTGTGTGAACCTAAAACTGCTCTAAAAAAATAAAGCTTTCTGGCCCAGCATGGTGGCTCTTTGTTTTTGGGAAAGAATGGATAGGCCCTTGGAAGAATAGATAGTGGTTTGTGACAAAGTCAGTCTGTGGTGGACTTCTGACCTCCTCTCCTGTGATTTTGGGATTTTCTACATGGACCCTTTGGATGTTTCCATCTGGAAACTTCTCCTTGCAGAGAGAGAGATATTAACCTAATTGGGCTTATTTTATGTATTAAATTATATGGGAAGCATTGCCAAATAAGTAATGCTAGACCTCCATTGAGTTATATTTGTATGATTATTTTATTAACATGTGCTTCAGAAATTCTATGAAATTCATAGAAATCTAATCATCCTGATATAACACTATCAGTCTTAATTCTAGTTATTATCTTAAAATGTTGTATGCAGCAATAACCAAATTTCCTTGTCAATTACATAATCATTGTAATTATCTCTCATTAGATCTTTAAAAATGGCCACTTAAATTATATGGTTTTGTCATTCACAGAGGGATAATTGTTTACTCTGGTATCTTCCTAAGAAACTGTACACCTAAATTGTTTTGTCTTCAAGGAGATTCATAGAAAGGACTCTAACAAGTTTCTGATAACTTTAAGATCATACCATTAAACTAGGTAAGAATTTCCAGAACTCTAATGAAGAATCTGGTTCATAAAACTGCTAATCCAACATCAAGCAGAACAATAATTAATTAAATGCCAAGGAAATTCTTTGGGAGATTTTCATGCTAAATCAGCCAGTACTGAAATTGTTAAGATAGGCAATTTAAATGAACACCATAAGATTGATCCAAGTCAAATTATATCTATGATAATATTTACTTATTTGAGATGGAGTCTTGCTCTGTTGCCCAAGGCTAGAGTACAGTGGTGCCGATTTTCACTCACTGCAACCTCTGCCTTGTGGGTTCAAGTGATCCTCCTGCCTCAGTCTCCTGAGTAGCTGGGATTATAGGCACATGCCACCACACCTGGCTAATTTTGTATTTTTAGTAGAGATGGGGTTTCACCATGTTGGCCAGGCTGGTCTTGAACTCCTGGCCTCAAGTGATCTGCCTGCCTCGGCCTCCCAAAGTGCTGGGATTATAGTCCTGAGCCACCACATCCAGCCTGATAATCTATTTAATAAACAGTGCTGTGTACCTGAATTGGTATTTAAGAGGATGTAAATCCGGTATTAAGTGTAATCTATTGAAGAGCTTGGATGACCATCTGGTCCTTCCTGAGTCCTTAAAGCTTTCATTATTAGAAATGCTTGTCACTATTAGAAATGCTCTATAACTCGTCATGGAGTAGAAAAAATGATCCAAATTATGGAAAATTATTGGTGTGGTGACTGTTCAAAAATTGCTAAAATGGTTTATAACCAATGTTTGGTCTGTCAAATCCATAATCCCAAGAAGACAATCAAAAATTCAGGTGGTAAATTTCTGCTACCTGATGGGCCATTTGAACATTTATAAAGGGATTTTATCCAATTGTCACCTTCCATGGGATATGAATATGTTCTTGTAATGGTCTGTGTTCTCTGGTCGCATAGAAGCTTTCCATACAGGAAGACCAATATTATAACAATAGCTAAAATATTATCAGAACTGTGTTTCCTTTATATTGCTGGAGAAATCTTCAGCAATAGAGGTACCCATTTTGCTAGAAAAGTTATAAAGCAAATAAGGTGTTATGAACACAATGGCATTATCCTTGTCCCTATTACCCTTGGTCTTCTGGAAAGGTTGAAAGGAAAAATGGCATCTTAAAACTGAAATTGGGAACATTAACTAAATAGATTGGATTGCCTTAGCTAAAGGTATTACAATTGGCCTTGATGGCAATCAGATCCACCCTCAGTGGAAAACATACATTGATCCCTTATGAAATAGTCAATGGAAGGTCTATGCCCCTAATAATTGGACCTCTCAGTCTCCTAAACTCTGATATGACTAAATTCTTCAAGGTTTTAATTTTTAAAGCAAAGTATATTTTCGGCAGATAAAGGAAGATTTTCATGATTCTCTGACTGAGGATAATCAAATCCTTCACAATCTAGAACCTAGACATTGGGTCTTTGGAAAGGACATCAGAGAAAGACTGCCATTAAGCTCCATTGGAAGGGACCATGTCAAGTTCTTTTCTGCAGCAAATGATCAGGGTCTCAAGTCTTGGATCTATGTCTCTCAACTCAAAAGAGCTCCTCCAGACTCCTGGAACTGTATACCTATTGGAGACTCTAAGGTAAAGCTGACCAGGGAAGATTTCCCCCAGAAGCAAATGGCAGCCTAGACATCGACAGCTTTCCTAAGATTGTGGATCAAGATTTCTCTGCCATCATGAAAGCCTTGTCTTTTCCCTTTCTTTCCAATTTCCTGCTATCCCAGTCCCTTCCTTTTACTTACAGGAAAATCCATGGGACCATAATCAGTGGATGACTTTAGCTAAGTCTTATGCTCTAGTACAGAAACAGAGCAATTGTTGGGTTTATGAAGATAAGCTAGTTTCCACTGAGGAAAGATTCCAGTGGCATTCCTGGGGACTCACTCTTGGTATTAGTGGGGTACTGGTAGTATGGAATTTGAAAGTAATCCATAAATTGAGAAAAATCTTGGGTTTAACCAACCAGTCCCCCCAGGGGTTCAGGTGAGTAGAAGTCATCTTCTGAAAACACTTAATAAAACATCATGCAGTTTTAGATCCTGTTTATTTAACCACTGCCACCAAATACATAAAGGAAATTTCTCAGAGCAAAGAAACATATGACATGTTTATAGGAGCAGCAAACCACTGGTTTGCAGGCAAGCTTGGCTTTTCCAAGGTGTTCTAAACTTTATGCTCTTCTAATGGGTCTCCAGATTACTATGACTTGTGTTAACAAGATAATGACAACATTGGATACCTCTTTAAATCAGCTAACTGCAGTTCTTAATCATTATCACATCCTGAACAAAGACTATGACCAATTGTACTCAAATGCTTTGGAGCTGCCTATGTCTGAACTTCGATTTGGATCAAACTGATTTGGTTCAGAGGCTCCTGTTAGGGAGTACACCTCAGGCTTTTGGTATTTTTGGTATTGTCCTCATAATAGGTCCCCTGGTGTACTGTCTCCTTTCAAGTCTTAAATATATGTATGCAGCCATCCACTGAGTATTGAATTGTCTCACTTTGACTAGATCATCAAGAACATAAAGAATTATTCAACTGATGTGATGTCATGACTTGTGAATTTCATGCTGAGACTAAATAAGTTTATTTATGATGGTGACAGAGAGTTTTCATCAATGCCCCAGGTTTTGAGAGGTGGCATCATTAAACTAAATTTGGGGGGATTGTTAAACTAAAGTTGACCTGAGAATGCCTCCATACCTGAGTCCTTACTAATGAAATGCAATGTAACTTAGTACTTACACTAACTGAAAACCTAACTTAGGCATATACTTTTGTCACAAATCAGTCACAGCCAATCACAGCAGCTGAGCTTCAGTCAATCACAGGCAGCCAACTCATCAGACCATGTTCACATAAGGCAATTGCTGAATAAGGCAAACACCAGCTGTAATCAATGGAGGTCTGTACCTCACTTCTGTTTTCTGTTGGTAAATGCTATCTGACCATGTTGCAGGCTGAAGTTTCTCTGAAAACCTGTTCTATTTTGATGTCTGCCCGACTCGTGAATTGTTCTTTGTTCAATTAGACTCTGTTAAATTTAATTTGTCTGAAGTTTTCCTTTTAACAACTGAAGCATGCAGCAGGTCTGACATCATTAGGCAATTGAAATTCTCTTTCCTGCAGAGCTAAGACTCTGCCTCCTGCCTGATTCTCAAAGCAGAGCTCCAGGGAGCAGCAACACTAATTGTATAGGGCTGGCATACTAGAGAAAACTGATTTGCTACCCCAGCTCTAGGGCTTTTTCTAACTTTCCTCCAAAAGGAAATATACTAGAGGCCTGCTCACTCCCTGAGGTACTGTCGTCACTAAGGTATGATGCTTGTTCATGGGTTAACGTGTTTTCCCTCCAGGTATATGTTTCTACTTAAAATGCAGAAGTGTTTTAATGTGGAGGAATGACCCTAATGATAGAAGTTTTAATAAGTCAAATGAGCAGAAAGGCAAGACAATATAACAAAAACAGCACCAGTTTTGGCATAGTAGGCACTCAATAAATGTAAGTTCCACTTCTTTCCTTATGCTGAGTGTCTCCTGATTACCTAGCACTATGGTAAATGCCCAAGAAACTCTAAGATATAAACCTTTTGTTTGAGAAGGCTTTATTTGTACTGATGATATGGGAAAACACTTTCTTTTTCTCTAAATACTATTATCTTGTAGGCAGCAGACTGGCCAATACAAATAATTTAAACTTTAGAAAGAAAAGAAAAAGCCCGTCATCTGCTGTGTAGTTTATGCAGTCTCAAAACAGCAGCTGAGTTTTTTGACGGAACTCTTCTGGGTATTGGAAGGCAGACTAAATACTTTACTTGCTGCCCAGCAACACGAAGATGGAAAACACATCTTCTGATTAATTAAAAGCAAAAGGTTGGAACTACTTACCTTTCCATTCTTTAATTAACAAAGCCCACAGGCCACATGAGGAAGTAATAACACTCATTATGTTGTGATGAAGGACTGTGATGATGAGTTAAGTCAGATGGGACTCCAGGCACGATTCCCTTCAAGGCTTCCCCAAGACATGCCCCGAATGTAGACAGATCCTTACTTGTTGAAGAACTGTGTCTCACCAGTGCTGGCATATGCTTCTTCAGAGAGTGCATTCCCTTTTGCAAGGGAAAGAAAAGTCCTTAAAACAAAAGGTTATATTTTAATTAAGCCAAGGCATCCTTTCTGCAATTTCCTTTATTGAAATGATACCTCTTTTGATTTGTATCTGTTGGTGTTAGTCTTTGGAACAAAAATGATTGATCCCTTCCAGGCAGAACTGTCCCATCTGAATGATCAAAAGCCTTGCTAGCTGACATACAAACCAACAAATTGTTTTCTTTTTGTACTTTAAATCTCCCAGGAAGCACCTTTTAAAGATAGTCTTCATTCCCCAGGCTTTGCTCACCATCCTTCATGCCAGTGGGTGGTCTCAAGGAATTTGAGCAAATGGCAAACACTCATTCTACCTGCAGGTGGAAGACTGAACCCCCCCCCACCCCCCGCCTCTCAAATTCCTCCAGACTCCTTGGAGGGTATTTTCTTTCCGTGTCACCAAGGTACTGCTGAAATTTGTTAGTCAAATAGCTTTCTACCCATGAGGAAAGTGAGCTTTGATATGTATTTGCTTCTCATTCAACTATAGCAGCACCAGTTAAGATGCTGCCTCCACAAGAATGTAAATGAAAAATAAAACAGCAGCCTCAGTTTTCATTCTAAAGTCCACTCTCTGATGGGAATAAGAAATAACTCAATAGCATTAGTATGGAACACTGGGTGTCAGGATTTTTGCCCTCATGTCCCATTTTTTTTTTTTTTGGAAACTAAATTCAGTACCTCTATTATCTTTAAGAATCAGGGATACTGATGGTATTTTCCCCCCAGTAAAGAAAATAAGGGCCTATAAAAATACTCTTTTTAATGCTCTCAAGGGGAAATCCTGAATTGAAAAGCAATTGGGTTTTCTAGAAGCCCAACAAATGTACAAAGTGGCTCTCTGATGGAATACCTAGAGAAAATCCTTGCTTCTTCATGTGAAGGTTTGCATTCACCAAGTCTGATTGTGTAACAGAGGTTACCCTTTTTAAATTAAATGAATTCTAAACAAAATTTTACTTACATTTACATTTTTGCTTTTTTAAAAAAAATCGAGTGATTGAGTCTTTTTAGGAAATTTGTACGCTTTGTGGCTAACTTTGCATGCCACATTGCAGCATGCTGTAAGTTTTATAGCTCTTGTTAGCAGTAGAAATGCTGATGCTTCTATGATTACAGTGGTCCAACTACAATGCTATAATTTCTGTCACTGAAAAACCTCACGCTGCTAAAACCTTTAAGATGATCTGAATTGTAGATGGTTTTAAAACTGGCTGTAGGCAATCCCATTACTGGGCATATGCCCGAAGGAACATAAATCATTCTATTATAGAGACACATGTGCACATATGTTCACTGCAGCACTATTCACAATAGCAAAGACATGGAGTCAACCCAATGCCCATCAGTGATAGACTGGATAAAGAAAATAGGGTACATGTGCACCATGGAATACTATGCAGGCAAAAAAGGAATGAGACCATGCCGTTTACAGGAACGTGGATGGAGCTGGAAGCCATTATCCTCAGCAAACTCACAAAGGAACAGGAAACCAAATACTGTGTGTTGTCATTTATAAGTGGGAGCTGAACAATGAGAACACGTGGACACATGGGGGGAAACAACACATACTGGGGCCGGCCAGGGAAGGGGTGTGTGGGGAGGGAAAGCATCGGGAAGAATGCTAATACATACTGGGCTTAATACCTGGGTGATGGTAAGGGAGGAGATCACCCCTCATATTGTCTTATGCCCAATTTCTGCCTCCAGAGAAGAAGTAAAAACTAAAAGGCAGAAATGGAATCCACAGGCAGATAGCCCAGCACTGTGCCCTGGGCCTGGTAGTCAAAAATCAGCCCCTGACCTAACTGCTTGTGTTACCTATAGATTCCAGACATTGTATGGAAAAGCATCATGAAAATCCCTGTCCTGTTCTGTTCCTTTCTGATTACCGGTTCACGCAGCCCCCAGTCACGTACTCCCTGCTTGCACAATCGATCACGACCCTCTCATGCAGACCCCCTTAGAGTTGTAAGCCCTTAAAAGGGACAGGAATTGCTCACTTGGGGAGCTCAGTTCTTGAGACGTGAGTCCACTGATGCTCCCAGCTGAATAAAGCCCTTCCTTCTTTAACTCGGTGTCTGAGGGGTTTTTTCTGTGGCTCGTCCTGCTACAATGGGATGACCTGTGCAGTGAACTGCTGTGGCACACATTTACTTATGTAACAAACCTGCACATCCTGCCCATGTACCCTGGAACTGAAAATAAAAGTTGAATAAAAAAAAAAAAACAAAACTAGCTATAGGAAACCATCCCAAATTCAGTGGTGTCAATGCCTACTTTCCCTAACTTGGTTTAGCTGCAGGTATGGAAAACTTCCAGATACACTTTCTGCTTCTTTTAGATCTTGAGACACTCTGGTAGGATGTGAGGAGCACTATCTCAGGTAAGAGGCAAATGGGATCTGAAACTTGAAATCCCTCATTAAATCCAGTATCTTTTGTGCGTAATGTGAGACTGGGCTGACACACCCCAATACAAGTCACCACTAAGTCTTGCCTGGTTTATTGGTATTACCTTCTATTAAATCTTCCCAAATTTACTCCAACACTCCTCCAATTCATTTTCACACACAGCATGCAGAGTGATCTTTCCAAAATGGCGACCTGATTATGTCTTCTTGTGAGAAGCATATGCCAAGGCAGGATTAGATATGCAAGGAATTTGGTGGGGAGGGAGGAGAGGGAGCTGAAGGAGACGAGGAAAGACTTTACTCAGAGATGCTGGTCGGACCCCTGTGAGGGAGAGAGGGAAGGAAGGAAGATTGGATAGGAAGACTCTCGAGCTGTGGTGTAGTTCTAAAAATGTTTCATGTTCCTAATTCTAGTTTCATCTCAAATCTCTCCATCAGCTTCTGAGATCCAGCTTTGTTGGTGATCTTTCAATTCTTGGAATTCTCCACACCCCATCTGATCCTAGGGTCTTTGCACATTTTTTTTTTTTTTTTTTCTGAGACAAAGTCTTGCTCTGTCACCTAGGCTGGAGTGCAGTGGCACAATCTTGGCTCACTGCAACCTCCACCTCCTGGGTTCGAGCAATTCTCCTGCCTCAGCCTCTGAGTAGCTGGGATTACAGGCATGTGCCACCACACCTGGCTAATTTTTGTATTTTTAGTAGAGATGGGGTTTCACCATGTTGGCCAGGCTGGTCTTGAACTCCTGACCTCAGGTGATCTGCCCTCCTCAGCCTCCCAAAGTGCTGGGATTACAGGCGTGGGCTATCTTATTTTATTTGACTGGAATACTTTCCTTTTCAGCTCTCAAAGACAAATAACGACTAGTCCCTGCCTTCAGTGAGTTTTCAGTTTATACTGTTGGTTCTCAACCTTGGTTGCCTATTAGAATCACATGGGGAGCTTTAGAAAATTCTGATGTCTAGGCCACTGTCCAAATAAATTAAATCAGATACTCTGGGGGATAACAGGCTTCAGTAGGTTTTAAAGCTCAACAAGAATGTTGCAAGAAGAAATATGATTAGGAGCCAAATGAATCATACCCCTATCATGTGGCTACAGGAATTTGGAGAACAGAGAGATTGGTTGATGCAGATTGTGACTGGAAAGCTTTTCCTGTGGTCTTGAAATCTGAGCTGAGGTAAAAGAATTGACAGGTTTGGAAAAATCTGAGAAAACATGAAAAGTATATGTGGAAAGCATAAAGCGTGTTACCAGGCACTAGGTAAACTGGATAGGTGAGAGGGCCAGACTCTTAAGGTTCTTGGAAGGAATGGCTTGGGTTTGTGTAGGGGAGTATTTGGGAGAAAAGGATGGGGAAATTGGATGGTAGCTCATTATGGGAAACCTTAAATTCAAAGTGTAGATTTGGGACTCCTGTAAGCTATGGAGAGACCTGGACAAGTTTTGAATTGATGAGGGTTTATTAGCCAAGATTTTTTGGTCATAAGTAACAGAAACCAATTCTTGTTAACCTAAAAAAAAAAAAAAAAAAAAAAAAAAATCAAACGTTTACAGGAGTGGTGAGCACTAGCTGTTGGAAAGTAGAAGAACCAGGTCTCAAAAGGCTAATATGAGGGCCGTACTACAGAGAGCTACAGGACAGAAGCCAGTGGACAGTCTTGTTAGGGAACCACCACTGAGAAGGTGACCTTTCAGATATTGCAGTAGAGCCAAGGCTTAACAGAAAGCTATAATTGAAGAAGTAATCTATTAGCTGTGTGTCCTTGGTCAAGTTATTTAACCACTCTGTGCCTTAGCTTTGTCTTCTGCAAAATGGGAATAATGTGCCTGCCTCAGAAGAATACTGTGAAGTTTGGAGGCATTAATATACATAGAGCATTTAGAAAACTATCTGGAAATCAGTGAGTGTTATAGAGTAATTAAATATTATCCCATGTGAAATATATCGTACCTTAATGTATTAAGCTTTTGCCAGCATTGTCCGATAGAAAACTATTGAACACTTAAAAAGTGGCCAGTGCAACACAGAAAATAAATATAAATTTTATTTCATTTAAATTTAAATAGCCAGACATGGCTAGTCACTGTAATATTGGACAGTATAGATCTAGATAAATCATTTTTATGGTACTGTTTTTTTAAATTACCTTTAGTATATAGTATTTTGTTAGCAAATTCCTTGAAGATTCCACGTCTCTCTTGTTTGTTGCTGTATCCTTCATGTTTAGAGTTTGTGTTCAGTAAATACGTGTTTAATAAACGGTTGGATACTTCAATCTTACGTTGACTCTGAAATGTAGATCTGCAGTCTCCTTGTCTTTCACAGAAACCTGTCTTATTTCAAAGGAATACGTAAGCATTTCTCTTCTGAGTAGCCAGCCTTACAGAGCGGTAGAAAGAAGTCTTATCAACAGGGACTTTGTTGTTTTGTTCACTGCTATATCTCTAGAAGTTAGACAAGGACCTATCTTATAGAACGTTTCCAACAAATATTTATTGAATAAGAATGAATGAGCAGCCAATGTCCTATGTAGGAAAACCTCTCTCCTTGATTCCTGGTGAATTATTTCTTTAAAGGTGGTGATCAGTAGTTATAGCCAGCATATATTGATTGTTACTCTACCAGTTGGTTCCTCTGTGCTCTTTCCCAGTCTTCTCTCATTTAAACCTCACATCAACCCTTCAAGGTGAGGAAACTGAGGCACAAAGAGGCGAAGTAACTTGCTCAAGTCATCACAGCAGGTGAGAGCAGAGTCAAGGTTTGATTCAGGAAGCCTAACTTTCAAGCCCAGACTGAACTATCTCATGATGATGAATGACAATGCATTACATTGTCTGACTATGGTAAGCACCAAAAGTGCTTTCTTCCTTTTTTTCTTCTTTTGCTCCTCCCTCTCATCTTTTCTCCTCTTTATCTTCCCAGAGTAGGGATCTACTCTGCACATTTCAGAATTGAGTGTCCCAGTGGTATAGCCCATTTCCTGTACTTCGTCTGGGAAAGGCGTGTGATCTGATCCCCTTCCTCCTGTTCTCTCGGGCTGTATTATGAACACATGTTGCAAGGTCTCATGAAAAATGGTGCATTCCAGAGTCCGCACTTTAGATTAGACAGAGCAAACATTTACTAACCCCATTCTAAGTTGAAACGAAGCATATTGATCTTTCCATGATTCTTCTATCTCCTTTCATTTTCAAGCGTTTCCTGTGAATGTTAGAGGATGTCCTGCCACTCAGGAGCCATCATCTTTACCTTGCCAGATCTAAATTTGGAGGATGAGGAGTGAAATTGAGGGGTGGAGATAGCATAGAAAGAAAACTAAAAAGCTTAAATAGGTCACAAAATTTTGGCCCAGGAAATTTACAAATCTCAAACAAGTTACGTAAATCAAAAGAAAGGAAACATTGTTTCAGCACATAATGGACTGATTGAGAGAAAAGCCAAACAAATTGAGTGTCAAAGCATTTTATAAAACCTCTCTTCACTAAGGCCCCTTTAAAGGGAAAGCGTGTAGCTCCCTCACTCTCCAGGTAGTGAAGCTCTGCCAACAAGCAGTCGCTCTGTCCAAATCTCTGAGCCCAGTTCAGCTTCCTGCCACCTAACAACGACTGGATTTCACACTCTGTTGGAATGAAATCTAGAAAAGAGAGCCCATAAAATTCTGTATTCTCCAGTGAAATGGCAGTGTTTTGAGTCCACAGCAGTGAAATCATTGCTTTGGGTTATCTGTTAATTCCTTTGGCTAAACATTAAGCCTGGAAAGTCATCAATTACAGAAGAGAAGGGGCTTCAGTGAGACATAAAAATAAATAGTAACAGAGAAGTTGAACAGGCATGAGGCAAAGCTCTCCAGAGCCTAGGATGCTGCTTCTATGTAGTAGCCAACTCTGGCCTGTAAAATCCAGTAATCAATTGTATGAGATGTGGAGGAAATGCCAGGCCAAGGATTCATCAATGCCATATGTATACTGCCACGTAAGAGTCAACAGTTTGGGAAGTGGATGAAGCTGTTTTCTGGCTGGGCTGGTTTGTGGACAAAAGCTTTTTGTTCAAGTTGGACTATTCAAGGAGGGAAAGATCACCTTTTAGACTTCCCCTCGTGATGATGGGCTCAGAGAGACTGTGAGTTGGTGAATTTGGCACATGAGAGGTTTATCCTTCATGCCTTCCCACTAGCTACCTCAAGATTAAAGCACTCCACAATTTGAGCAATAGAACCAAGGAGACACAAACACTTCCTGGCAGGAACTTCTAGGCTTTTTCAAGCTCTCCAGAGATCATGGGAGGAAGGGAACATGAGAGGGTCATAAAAGAATGTGTTAAAGGGGCCTCAAAGTTCAGCATGAAAAAAATGTTAAGGGTGACAAATTAAGAGGAAAATGAGTTCCAGAATCCATGAAGTACTCATTGAATTAAAACTGGTTTGCCCTCTTGGAGCTAATGACTAGAGGATGATCTAGGAAGTCAGAACATATTATGATTCTAAATCTACTGCTGATAGAAATTATTACATAGAATTTGAGTTCAAATTCTCTTATATCATATTGCTTTCTATACAGTTAACTGATGCAGCTGTGATAGGGAACAATGAGGTAAGGATAAAAACGCAGCTTCTCTAGAAGCTGTTTTGCTTATTGAAGCTACAGAACATGTGCACTGGAAGGGTCATTAGAGATATTCTAGCATTCTGTTCTCATAACTGAGAGCCAAAGAGAACAAATGATTTTCCTGAAGTCACACATTAAAGAGTAATAAAACAGGACTTCTGGATTCTGCTTAGGGAGTAGGAAGCTGGAAAGAGAATCATTCTCACTCTAACAACAACAAAAAATGCGAACTTAAAATTCGTAACTTTTCTTGAACCTGTCAGAGGACAGAGGTCACAGACAATCAACTCACCTTAAATCTGAACAAACACCCGGTGTCTCCTAGGAGAAATGAGTCTCAGGCACTGGCTACAGGGGCAAATCCTATTGATAAGTAGAAGTTGGCTAAAATTTTGAACTAAAGGCTGAATATGGGCTAGCTAGAGTGTATAGAATGCCAGGGAGCCACAGACACAATGGAAATTCATGGCCACTTAGACTCTTCTCCACAGACCCCATCAAATGCTCACAAAAAGATTGGAGGCAGGATGAGAGTTCTGAGAAACGCTTCCTCACGGTACAGATCTGGGGAAGAGGAACAGCTACCACTGTAGAAAAGGCACAAGTCCTTTTCCCTCTGTCTGTCATGTGGAGTAAGTTCTTAAGTAAGGTAAGTCGCTACACTATTGCTTTTAGGGCACTGGAGAAACCCATTGCAACTGTGAAAAGGGAACTGCAAAAAACCTCTCCTTCTGGGGGAGGGGCAAAATGTAATCTGAGAGTTGGGTAGGATTATGTACCAGAAATCCAGGAATATAGCGCCTACATAAGACTAAGAATTAAGCAGAACAACTGAGAGTCCCTCCTTTCCCATTCCACTCCCACCCATCAAACCAGGCTAACAAATACCAATTAACCAATAATAGCACTGAGATGCAGTGAAAAGGGAAGACCTAGAGCTGAGTGTGAAACAGACATTCAGAAAACATTCAGCAAACCAGCAGCCACCCTAAACACCAGAGAATACTAGAGAAATTTAAAGCTCGTGCCACACTGAGGGTAACTGTAGCAACAAGTTACAAACTCAGCTCAAATTCCGACAGGATTGATTTAGCCCTCTCTCTTTTTTTTTTTTTTTCCCTGAGACGGAGTCTCGCTCTGTCACCCAGGCTGGAGTGCAGTGGGGCGATCTCGGCTCACTGCAAGCTCCGCCCCCCGGGTTCACACCATTCTCCTGCTTCAGCCTCCTGAGTAGCTGGGACTACAGGCGCCCACCACCACGCCTGGCTAATTTTTTGTATTTTCAGTAGAGACGGGGTTTCACCGTGTTAGCCAGGATGGTCTCAATTTCCTGACCTCATGATCCTCCCACCTCGGCCTCCCAAAGTGTGAGCCACCGTGCCCAGCGATTTAGCCCTCTCTTGCAGAAGAAAATGCATGCCCCTACACAGGCATAAAACCTGCAGAAGGAAAAGAAGGCACAAAAACAATAGGGACTAGTAGTCTGGTAGCCTTTGTCTCTACTGTCCTATATAAGATGTCTAGCTTTCAGCAAAAAATTACAAGGCAAACTAAGAGAGAGAAAAAAAAATCCAACACTGTTAAGAGAAGCAAAGTAATCAACAGCACCAGGCTCAGATATGACACAAATGTTGGAACTATTAGACAGAGATTTTTAAAAGGTGGACAATATGCATGAAAAGATGGCTAAATTCAGCATGGAGATAGAAACAATAAGACAAAATCAGTGGAAATACATGAAAAGAAAGGAAAAACAGCAAGAGAAGTGAAGTTTTTTGATGAGCTCATCCATAAACTTGAAACAGCTGAGGAAAGAATTAGTGAATTAGGTCAGTATAAATGACTCAGATTGAAACACAGAGAGAAATAAGGGAATAAATAGAGTATTTAGGAGCTGTGGGGCAGTATCAAATGGTCTTACCTAGGTAACAATGACCTGAACGTGGACTTTTGGCAGTATTTGACACAATTGGTTGCTCCTTTTTCTTGACAAACTTTCTTCACTTGGTTTTGAGCACCCAGCATTCTCTCCATTTTCTTTGTTCTTCACTGATTGCTTCATTTCAGTGTACTTTACAGATGCCTCCTTTTCTTGTAACCTCAAAAATTGGAGTGATCCAGAGCTCAAACCTTGGTTTCTTCTCCCTTCTACAGCCACTCCTTCGCTGATCTCATCTAGTCCGATGGCTTTAAATGTCTCTTGTGTTCTGATGATTCTCATATTTATATCACCAGCCCAGATCTCCTTCCTGAACTCTACACCCATATCCAGCAGCTTATTGGCATATCCTCTTGAATGTCTAGTAGGCATCTCAAAATTGATAAGCCTCAAATTAACTCTTATGTCTTAACCACAAAGCTTTTCCTCCTATAGCCTTCCCAAAGTCCTTTTAGTGGATCCATTCTTCCAGTTGCTCAGGGTAAAATCTTTGGCATTATCCTTGATGCCATTCATCCTCTCATATCCCACATCCTAACTCTCAGGAAATCCCACTGACCTTACTTTCTAAATATATCCTGAATTTGACTCTTGCTATCACCTCTGCTGCTCCCATTCTGGACCTAGTCACCATCACTTTCTACCTGGATTATTGAAACATCCTCCTAACAATTTTCCCTGCTTTCACTCTCATCCTCATCCCACTTCAGTCTAAGCTCCACATAGCAGACAGAGTGATCATTTAAAACATAAGTCAAAGTCTGCACTTCTCTGTTCAAAACTATCCAGTGGCTCCTCATATTCAAAGTAAAAGCCTGATATGGGCTGAATTATGCCCTCTCACCTCACATTCATATGTTGAAGCTCTAACCCCCAGCGCTTCAGAATCTGTCTGTATTTTAAAGAGGTAATTAAGATGAAATGAGTCCAGATGGGTGGACTGTAATCTAATGTAACTGGTGTTCTTACAAGAAGAGGAGATTAGGATGTAGATAATATATGGACCTAGCAATGATCATGTGAACACACAGCGAGAAGGCAGACATCTGCAAGTCAAGGAGAGAGGTCTCGGTAGAAACCAAGTCTACTAACACCTTGATCTTGGATTGCTAGTCTCCAGAACTGTGAGAATACAACTTTCTGTGGTTTAAGCCATCCAGTTTGTGATACTTTGTTACAGCACCCCTAGAAAATGAATGCAAGGCCCAGATCCTTTCATTACAAAGCCTACTTGATTTGGCCCCCGGTTTCACCTCTCATCTCATTTTCTCTCCTCTTCCTCTCTTTCATGTGGCTCCAGCCATGCTATTTGATGGGCATGCCAGGCAGGCACACTCTTGCCTTAGGGCTTTTACCTAGGCTGTTTCTGCTGCCTGAACTGCTGTTTCCCCAAATATACAAGGGACTTGTATATTCCCCCAAATATACAAGTCACTCTCTTCTTTGAAGTCTTTGCTCAAATGTGACTTTCTTAATAAAACCTATCATGAAAACCCCATTTAAAACTTCAGTCTCGGGCCGGGCATGGTGGCTCACGCATGTAATCCCAGCATTTTGGGAGGCCAAGGTGGGCGGATCATGAGGTCAAGATGGTGAAGTCCTGTCTCTACTAAAAACACAAAAATTAGCTGGGCATGGTGGCTCACACTTGTAATCCCAGCTACTCATTCAAGGAGAATCTCTTGAACCTGGGAGGCGGAGGTTGCAGTGAGCAGAGATCACGCCACTGCATGCTGGCCTGGTGACAGAGTAAGACTCCATCTCAAAAAAACAAAAGACAAAAAAACCTAACAACTTCAATCTCCCCCCATTTCCTTCCCCAGTACTGACAATCCCACTTTCTCTCTTCTGTTACCTTCTAACTTATATATCATTTACTTATTATGTTTATTGTTGTGCTCAAAATTTCTTTCACTTCTTTAGATTCACTCTTCACCCCTATCCACTCTGTCCTGTGCCCTGGGAAGCTGGCATCTGTGGTGTATATCTTTGAAACAAGACAAGGATGCTGTTTATAAAGGAATAATCAGAGAACAAGAAAAAGCTTTTGGAAATAAAATATCTCACCTAGAAATAAAAAATTGTAACAGAGGAATTGAAAGGTAGAGACGAGAAAACCTTCCCAAAAAGTAGAACAAAAAGACAAAGAGATGAGATCATGGAAAAAAGTCAAGAGGCTAAAAATAGCATTCTATAACATCAAAATCTATTGGATTCACATTTTTATGGCTTAATATTAAAACTATTTTTGATCTTTTCAATTATCAACATTTCTTTCCATGAACATCCTTGAAACTAAATTTTGGTCCATGCCATGGTTATTTCCTTGGGACAAAATTCCAGAATAGAATTACTAGATTAAATATATATAAACATTATAAAGCCTTTTGATATATATTGCCAACCAGAAAGATTGTCTCAGTTTGTAATGCCAGCATCTGGGAATAATTGTTTGTGAATTTTTCTTAAATTCAATCTTCCTTGTCTCAATCTATCTGGTAATGGGTTCCCATCATATCCATAATAGGAAATTGGCGGTTGTAATTTACCTTTATTTCCCAACAAGATTAAGCAAATTATCATTGTATGACACTTTGAATTGTTTGGGGACATTCCTCTGTGTTCTATAGATTAAAAGCCCCGAGCTGAGTGAGAATTCAGAGAAATCTGTATTACTTGGATTAAAAAAAACTCTGTGACATCCAGCTTGCTACTGTCATCATTGCTGGTTTGGTATTTATTGACCTTTATATTCCTCCAGACAGAACACATTGTGGACTTCTCTTCTTATCAGGTTCCTGTCACAAGTATCTCATTTCCCATAAACTGAGTTCTTACAAGCCTAGGTTAGAAAAAATGAGTCTAGATTAGGCAAAAGCAAAAGGTGATGCAGTGAAGAGAAGCAAACTCCCAGGTATTTGGTTTCCTTGGTAACTTTCATGGGGAAAAACAAAAACAAAAACAAAACAACAACTGAATGGATGTTGGTACAACTTACCAACAGAATCTGGTCTCAGTGACGTCAAAGCAATCAGAAACTTTTAACCCAATAAATTTAACATAAGTTAAACCTGGAAGAACCAATATTAATGGCCTCGTCCAAGTAAGAAAACTGAGGCTCTCAGATAAAGTGACTTTGTTTGTGGTTTTGTAGAATCAGAGAAGAGTTTCTATATAAATTCTATATCAGTTACCATGTTTGAGCTCAAAAACAAATCTCTATGATATTAGATTAGTAGGTGATATTTTCCAGGACAGAGAAATAGGACACAGATTATACAAAAGGCTCAGTTGTTCAAGGGACAAATCTGAAGATAACTTTTCATCACTATTAGACCAAATGGTGACTTTAGGGCACCCTAAACAAAACAAAGCACAAAATCCCTCAAACCCATACACATAAATAACAAAAAAGAAACAAAAGGTCTTACCAACACAAAGCTTCAACATTGTTAAACGATCCTCCTTGATCTTGAAAATACCACTCGCTTGAAATATCATATTTGTAGGCACATACTGTTCCTCATTGCCATTCTTCTTTCAGCTTGCATCTTTCCAGCTTCCATTCTCACCATCTGCCAAAACTGCTCTCATCAAGATCATCACCAACTTCTATGTTGCCAGATCCTACATATTTCTTTCTCAACTTATTTTTGAACACTTAGGCTTATTTTTGTTAATTCTATTCTAATCTACAGCCCTTTAAAGACAGTATAGGTTAACTGTGCATACTAATGAATCTCTTAATTCAAGTTTGTGGGATTTAGTGTTGGTTGTTTATAAGTGATGAAATTTTACCCTCTTAGATGCAATAAATGATATAAAACTTTCCTTTTCTTCCTTCCTTCCCTTCCTGACTTCCTGCCTGCCTTCTTCTTCATCCTCCCTCCCCTCTTCATTGCTTTCTTCCTTTTCTTCTTCCTCTAAATTTTCATAGAGCAGAAGATTTTATGAAATAGACTCCCACTATCACCTTTGTTATCCTTAGCACTGTTAAGGTATAGTCATAGTTGGGCTGGACCAAATGTAGGCTTTAAAATTGGAGCAACTCCATCCTCATTAGATATGATCTCTTTTAGGTTGAGATTGTAACACATGTATGGAGCTGTAATGGAAAAGAACATTTTCATTTACTGCTGCAGTAAGCACCTTATATTCATATCTGGTTCACTCAGGTTAAGGCAAAACTGCTAAGTCAATTTAAAAACATTAAAACTGATCTAAGACAGTTACATAATTAAAATTTTTTCCACTGTAGTATTGCAGAAAGTATATTGGATTTGAAATCAAGCCATCTGATTTGAGAAATAGTTCCATCCCATAATGGACACGTAATCTTCAGCAAGTTACTTGACTTCTTTAAAACTTGAATTTCTCTTCTTTAAATTGGGGCCATGTGACTTCAGAAATATGAATAGAACTGAAGCATTTGAGAGCTGGTACATAATTCTCCAATCTCCTGCCATGTGACTGTTGATGTTCCAGGTGGCAGAGTCTCCATCAGCCTGTGTTCCTGAGTGATGGTACTACAATGGACATGTAAGACAATCCTGTGCACCATTAGGAAGAAGCTAGCTTTTTAATGTTAGATCACTGAATTTTGGGGTTATGTGTTACTGTGACATAACCTTGCCTATACTAGCTAATATAAAGAGAAGAAAAAAAATAAGGAAGAAATTGGAAGAAAATGTAAGTCTTAAAGAGGATAATTTTTGGATGGAAGAAAGTTGAACCTACTTACAGGCTGAAAAGATGGAGCTAATAGAGAAGGACCCATTGAATCTATGGGAGAGAGGATGGGAGATCACTGAAGGATCAAGATCAAGAGGCAGGCTGGCTTTTAACAGGAGGTGAGAGACTTCACCTCTGAGGCTGGATGAAAAGAAGTAAGGATGAGTGGATGAAGATGCTTGTAGATTGTGGGGTGAGATGTTGAGGAAACTCACCCTGATCACTCACTTTTTTGGTTATGCATTAAGTAAGCTTATCTGCTAAGAGGTGGAAAGATGTGAGTCAGATAAAAAGAACTAGAGGAAGTTGGGCTGGTAAAGATTTGAAATGTTTGCTAATGAGAATGAGAAAGGTAGCTGACCAAGGACAAATAAAGATCCTATCCATCTCTTGCACTCAGTTGTGAGTTCCTAGGGCATAGGCTGTGTCTTTATCCCTCTGTATTCTCAATATCAAACACAGTATCTGACATACTGGGAATACTCAAGAAATTCTTGCCAAAATGTGACTGCCAGTCATTGTTATTTGATTCATAGTTTTGGCATTGAATGGCTGGGTTTTTTTTCCTTTCTCTTAAAATATCAGCTTGCCCTAGGCCTACCCTTACTTGTTCCCCATAAAAGTTGTTATTAAAAGAAACAAAAACAAAATCCAGTTCCCACTAGGAACACTAAATTCCAAACACCCAGGAAGCAAATGCACAGACAGAGTAAGCCTCTGATTAGTTATGTTCCTGCCGCTGTATTTGAAACTCTTTCATTGGTGATGCCAACTTTTCAAAAGAAAATTTAAAGAGAAGCTTTCATCGTGTTAAGTTCTCATCCGAGGCAGTTAGCACTGGAATGCATTTGCCATGTGAATTACAGTTAACATTCTAAAGAGACGTGAATTTTTAGGATGCCTCATGTTGGCAATTAAACTTTGGAGGAGTTAACATCATGGCCCCATTTTTAATAAAGTGTGTGCATTTAAAAAAACTTTAAAAAATTGCCAAAATAATGTGTGCCTATTGTAACCATAAAACAATGTAAACACATATAAAGAATAAGTTACAAATGTCCACCTTCTTCATGCCTCTCCACTGGAGATGATGAGGACAGCTTGATGTGTATTCTTTTTATGCTTTTCTCTATGTTCATACAAATAGGTGGAGCTGTAAGCAGAACTTTGTGTTATTGTTTTATGTTTTACTAAAACTACATACATTGCTCTACAACTTCCATATATAATTGTAAAATATATCATGGATACTTCCCCCAGATTAATTACTATAGGTCTAATTGTATACTCCAATGTATTAAATTATGCCCCTATTCATGAAGACTCAAATTTACTAGTTTTCGGTTGCTTTAAATAAAGCTGCAATAAATGTCCTTGGATGTACCTCTTCAGGCTTATTTATTTCTTTTTCTATAGTATCCCCAAAAATGTACTTTTGAAGGCTTTAATGAGGAAGACCATTCAGGAGAAAAATCTTTCCAACAAAAGAGAAAGTGTGGAATAATGCATCAAGTGAGAAACAGAGCGATAGGAGATCTGATGTGGATTCAGTATCTTGTTCTGGGTTTGCTGTATGTTGGGAAAACCTTTCTGATTTTATTCCTTTCCTTTAAATGGATTTTTTTTTCTCGGTCATCAAAATAGATTCTTATTATTTCTGGATAAGGAGAAAGTTCACTGGATAAAGTGCTGCTTATTTATTATATATGCATGCACATGTATTACATGTATAATACAAACGACTTCTGGCTCAATAGGTCCCATTCTCATCTCCCTACAGTTACTTTGTGGAATTTTCAAAGGGATGCTTCCCTTCTGCTCAGAAAATCATTTGGAGAAGCATTATGCCCTCTCATCAATAGTCTTGCCAACAGGCTGACTCAAAATGCTCCATGCTTCCCATCCTCTTGGTCCCCAAGTGATCCCAAGTTCTGCCGCCTACCACTGGGGACCCCAAAAGACTCAGATTATTTACAGCCATGCGAGGTTCTTCTTGAACTGCCCCATCACTTTCTGGTCCTCTTCACTCTCTAACCACAGGGCTACATGAGGCTGGGTGGGAAGGAGACAATAAACCACCCGTTCCATCATCCAATTCTTCTTTTGGGGGCTGTAATTATTTGGGCAGACTTCTGATTACCTCATCCCAAACTCCTGTTCCAAGGCAAGTTTCAGAACAAAAGTTCACATGCATATGAAAGGAAGCAAATGGATATAGTTAGGAGGCGTGACAACCAATCCCAAATGCCCTGTTTCATCTGCACCTATGAGGTACAGCTATGTTCAATATTCTGAAACACAAGTATTCTGTTAATTACATGTGAGGGCTTTATGCATGAAGGATAACGAAGGAAAGAGAGAATGAAAAGAAAAAAACTCAAAAGAAAAGTTATTATGTTACTTCCACTGCACTCACAAAGTGAAGGGTTTGTTCTCATCTTTGTTGGCATTTCATGTACAAACACACACATAGGAAAATGTAAAGGAAAAAGGACTGGCACGGGGAATTTTTTAAAAAAGAAAGTAATTTAAAAGATGAATCAGACTGTAGCAATTATTAATTGAAGGGAAAGGAACCTTATTTTCCAGGTTTGGTCTTAGGCCAAGTGTAAAGCACTTACATAATTAAAATAATTTTTCATGCCCATTTGAGCCCTGGGAAGAAGGGAAAATACACTTCTATGCAGAGAATGACTTTTCAAAAAGTTTAGCACAATTTTCAGTTGAACTCCTAAAACTTAGATATGTGGGGACCTGATTATAAGATTCAAGCTTAAGTTTGAAAAACAAATACATGTGAAAGAAGCTGTCAACATTGCTCTTTGGGGACAGACCTATTTGGGAAGCACTCAACTTGCCAACAGGACAGTTCACCCTAGAAGCCCATCCCGTAGGCATCAGAGCCATCAACACTGATCCTGGGTGTCTGGAGGGGGCACTCCTAATACTCTGGATAGATGAGCTCTTCTCAGACTTCTCCCAGAAGTATGTTGTGCTGGCTCAGAAGGAGGTTAAATGAAATCCAGTGTTCCCTTTACTCAGCTTCCAACAGACATTTGGAATTGTTCATCAAGAAGGTCCTTGGAGGAACTTTGGGGTCACTGTGCTTATAGAATTGTAATTTTGTTAAATAATAATGCATGATGTAAATTCTTCTTTATAATGGGCAAGCAACAAGGGCATGGCTTTATTTATATCAAATCGAATTTTAGAAACAATACATCCCCCCTCCTCTAAATATGTTCGGTCAGAAGGAAATGTATGCTTAGACAGGTGGGCCCCTTCTCCAGGGTTGTACAAGAAACTTGTGTGGTGTTCAGAAAATGGAAAACGTACCCCCAGTAGCCTGTCATTGCTACTAATATTCTCACCATTACATTTTCACAGTCCCTTGAAGATGGGTAGTTTAGAGTAGGCTAGAGAAAAATATGATGACAATAAAATATAAATTATTGTCTCAATAAATGATCCAGCCACAAGAGGATGAAGACATGGTCTTGATGATTCCACTGTGCTTACTGTTTCTGGCAGAGCAAGGCTTTGACTTCAGGCAGTTTGACTCCAGAGCCCATATGGAATGAATTTATTGATTCATTCGTTAAGTCAACCACCTATCCCATCAACCAGTGGTATTTATCACCCACCACATTGCAGGCACTGTGTACAGCTATGAACTCCTAGCACAGGGGGCCTTTCTTAATGTGGTTCAAAGCCTAGCTGTAGAGGCACACATAACCAGATGCAGCAGAGGAGGAGAGTTCACACCTTACTACTCAGATGTGCTAAAAATTAAGTTTCCTTTATTTCTTATGATAGGTCTCATTCCTGCTGATGGTAAGAAAAACCCTTAAAATTATCAATCAATAAAACTAATTTACTTCTTTTATTCTTTAAAATAACTACTTTTGGTCTACCTCAATCTCTTTTTGGGTACTTGCATTTAGTATTTCTCACCCCTTCTCTTTCTCCTTCTTTGGGAGTGAGGAAGCCTGAGAAGCGTGTGGGTAGGGAGGGTTCTTTGCTTGTGCTGTACCCTGAGAATTGTGCTGGGATTTCCCTGCTAGAACTTCCTGGGGTTTCTACAGCCCCTGGTCCTCTTCTCTTAGGGAGTTTCAGCCCTGAGGGAGAACAGGGCCCTTCAGCCTGACCTCTTTGCTTTGCTCACTTTCATTCCTCTGCAGGAAAGAGGCGCCTACCTCTTACGGATAAGAGCTTCTAAGAGATATTCTTCACTCTTCCATGATTGTCTTCGATGTGGCCTTCTGCTTCCTTGGGGCATTTGATTATGTATTCAACAAACATTTATGGAGACCCTACCAGGTACTAGGGATATATCAGTGATCATAACAAAGGTTCCTGCCTTTGTGAAGTTTACATCCTAGTCGGGGGAAAATCAAAGAACCAATACCCGTAGTGAAGAAGTAAATTACTTAGTGTGTTAGATCATACATGTTACCAAAAAAGAGAAAGAAGGGCAGGGTGAGTGCGAAGGAGACTGTGGGGCTAGAGGGTAGTTGCCATTTCAAACAGAGTAGTCAGGGTGGGCCTCATTCTGAAAGTGAGCTCCAGGAAAGATCTGTAGGAGGTGGCCAACTGGACATCTGGGGAAAGAGCGTTCTGGGCAAAGTGAACAGCAATAGCTAAGGTGGGGTGTGACAGGCACACAGCAGGGAGACCGGCACCTCTGGAGTGGAGTGAGTCAGGGATCAGCAGGACTACAGGAAGAACATTCATGAAAGTGGAGCAGGAGTGTGTAATAGTGTGAAACTTTTATATAGCTCATTTTTCCATCAAAGTTTTAGCTCCTTTAGCCAAGATGTGTGCAATACTTCTTTTTGCTGGCATTGGAGGCACTTAATAATTACTATTTTTTTTTTAAATAAAAGATTTTGAGGGATTACTTGAATATGGTTCTACCTAGTGACACAGTGATGAGCTATATTCTCTTTTGCTGTTTTAAATTCCTGATGATGATTGCACTTAGTCTGGAGTTATGGTGAAACATTTCTCATTTACATTCAGATCTATGCTTATTCTGTTGGCAGAGCCTCAATCAGTCAGATTGGAGTAGGAAGATACTCCTTGGGATTGTGCCCTGATTCAGTAAGACATGGGGAGCTCACCACAGCACTTGGCTTGGAAGCACAGGAGCTCATGGGTCACAGATGTTTTTGCCTAGAGGAATGGCATTTTTATTTAATATTTAGTTAAAGGGGGCAGCTGTACATGGTCATCCTGGAAATTCATCACAGGAATTTGTCTGATATGCCCTGCACAGATATTTCAATTCAGTGATACATATTTTATATCTTTGAAATTGAAGTTTTTATAGCAAATCTATCAAGGAGAAACTGAACAGGTGTCATTCTTGCCCAATCAATTAATTTGATCTCTGGCCCTGAATCCCATCTCTTGTAAATGTATTCAAGGAGAGTCACTTGCTTTCTGAAGGGGACCTGGATAAGAAACTAGGAGCTGAGCATCTGATAAGTTACTTTTCTGTGTTTTAACAACTAAAGAAATGTGAGGAGCATGTTGGAAAAAGAGAGATGGCTTTTAAGCTTCTGTAAAGAATTAGCTGCCTGTCTTTGTACTGTACAAAACTACATTCTGTAAAATATCACATTCCTAGAAGGTGGATTAATGAAATTCTGAAACCATCTAAATATGATACACCTCTTGGGCAATCTCACATATGTTAAAATTGTTGCAGATATTTTCCCATCACCACAATTACATACTTTTATGTGTGCATAGAAAAAGGAAAAGAATTCAAGTAAGTCTTTCTCGTCATATGGCAAATCCATCGGATACATGATAAATATTTTTCAGAGCTGAACTCAATAGGGCAAGAGTGTTTATTCTCTTCCAACTCAGCCTGGGCTCTAGTAACTCATTAGTTGAGCGTATAACTGAACTTTGCATCCGAACAAAGTTCTGGAGGCCCCCAGTGTGCAGTTTGTTTCTTGCTGAGCACATTTTAAGGTTGTATTTTGAGTTGTTTGCTTTTCCCCTCCTTGAATGCCATGAAGCAGTTTACTAGAGCAGAATTGCTTTTATGTGTCCTTCCTCCTTTCATGTCTATTTCTGGCTGGCTCTTCAATAGTGTGGCCATTGGCATGAGCTGTAATGCTCCGGTAACTGGACAAGCAATTAGGAGAGCCAGACAAATCTTCCTTCTTGCAGCTGGGCTTTCCTGGCTTCTCTAAACACAGTCGGCCAAACAATGAAGATCCTGGGAAGAAACCAAACAGTAAAGCACTTCTTTCTTTAAAAGGAACACACTGAAAACTTTGCTAATAGTTGTCATGTTGTAGCTGAGGACAGGATGCTTCAGGAACCAATGCCATATGGATAGCGTTGGAGGGGGTGGCCGGAGCCATCCTAATCCGACGTTTCCTGTGATTACCCTTTTGTGTCTCTCTACCTCTCTGGCAGCACATCACTTTAGAAGGAAACACTCAGATTCCAGATCAATGCATGGCTAATAGATGAAGCTTCTGGAAATCCCCACTGACATTCTGAGAGGCCAGCTTGAAGGATAAGAATGGAGTGAGACACCTCTTCAAACATCTTGGAAACAAATGACAGATTAGTTCTGGAACTGTAATTGGGACCTGAGATGGGGTTTCTTCCATTGTAGAAACTAAACAAACTAGAAAAAAGAGAAAATAAAAAACAAACAAACAAACAAACAAACAAAAACACAACCAAATGTAGTTTATAGACACTAAAGGAACAATTAAGTTAGTAAGACTAGGCAAGAACTCAAAGGTAAATATACGCATGAATTTTGTAGACATGGGATCAGATAAAATATATTTTTAAGCCTTTCAAATCTCTGAATCCCACTGCTATTGAAATGCAGCTGAAGAAATGGAAAAAAAAACATGGCTAGAAGATTTACCAAAGCCAGGGGAGTAGAAATTCTTGGTACTAGTCAGCCAAACTCATCCCAGGGACAGGGAATGAGGAGTCAAAGGAGTCATGCTCCCACATCATCCTTGTTAAGGACACAAGAACTGTAGCCTCACCCTTCCTCTTTGTAGACACCATATGGGATCAATCTTGGTGATGATGATAAGTCCTTGGTGACTGTGATAGTTCCCTTTAAGATCCTTCAGATTTGACATGGAACTGGGACTGGGTGGAGGGGTGGAGTCAGAGGGAGAGAAAGGAATCATAGGGGATGAAAGAGGGTAATGAATATCAAACAAACCACAAGAAGACAAAAAGATGGGACTCCTTCAAGAAGTTTCAACACTTCCCAGATGAGTGAGTTAGGAAAACCTCACTAAATGTACCGCCCCTAATTTAAGGTAGTAAAGAAGAGGTTCTTTTGTATTGTGTTTTCTGAAAACTGGATGAAGTTCTGATGGATGCTTTTGCAAATAAAACAGTAATTCTTAATTTCTCAACTTGCTGGAGCTTGCCACTTGAGCAGGACACCTAGGATGAAGCTGCTGTGTGTTTTTCCAATTTACAAGGACAATCATGAGGGAAAGAGTGCTGTGTTGGGAGCCTAAAGATGTGACTTCCTGCCACCAACCGCTTATGCAAACTTTGGCAATCTGGTGGGATCTCTGGACCTGCTTTCTCATCTGTAAAGTGATGCTGGGTCTGATGACCCATTAGAATGCTCTGAGTTCTAGAAACACCCTCAAATTTGATAATCTATAGTTTTAAGTTTATCTCATGTCTTCGCAGTTGACATAACTCTCAGTCATCGCTTCTGGAAACTTCCTCAAAATTCACTTTAAAAGGAAAACTTTATGTAAAATGTTTTCTGTAGACAAATATGTGTCTCTAGTTTTTATTTGCTAAAGACATGTGTCATGCCTGCCATTTGTAGGAACCCTGTAGGAACCCTCTTCTTTTCCCTGCCTCTTTCTGGGGGTTAAGCTTCCTTTCTTACTGTTCTCCACGTGATTGCCAAGGATGAGACCAAAGTAGAACCCTTAACAACAGTAATAGCGTGAGAGGAAAAAGAAAGAAGGGAAGAGAGAAGGCAAGTCCAGGGAAGACCAGGCCAAAATGAGGAGGATGTGAGGAAGAAACTGTTACACAGCCGCCCTGAGGAATGAACTTTGCCCCAGGCAGTCCTCAGGATGAGAGGGGTTCAATAGCCCTCCAATGGCTCAACATTTCTAAAAAGAACAAAGAATGCTTTAGCTGGCCTAGCTGAGAATGTACACCTACTTTTCTTGAGTTCTGTGGAACTTTATGTTACACAAATAAAAGGGTACTGTAGCCTGACAGTCTCTAAGGCAGAAGTGGGATCTGCCAACCTAAACAAGCAGCCCCAGCAGAGCAGCAGCACCTTGGGAAACTGAGGAGGCATCCCTGAAGGCCTCCTGTTAAAAAAAAGCAGGGGCTGGGCTCCTTTTGGGACACCTGAGAAACATGCAAGCCCATGAGTTGCCATTGGATCCATGGGTAAAGCCCACTGCGACACTCCACTCATTTTTTTTTTCAATGCAAACAGTCCTCATCGTCAGGCCTGACCTCAGCTCCTGTGTGAGATGGACACACGGTGTCCCACCATGTTGCATGCATCTGGCCTGGGAAAAGGGGTGAGGTTGGATTTCAGTAGGGATTCCCCACAGGCAACTGTACTCAGCAGCCCTGCTCAAACTCACACAGGACTTATCATCCAGATCTATGACAGGCAAAGCACAAATTCCCACCCACTGATCAACAACTCAGCCCTCCAGAGAAGCAGAATCAGGTTACTGTACAGGGGAATCACGTTGACTCTGTGGGATCCTGGCCCCCAAGAGGAGAAACTTTGTCCCAGAAGAACCAGTACTTAGTTATTCTACTTTACGTCTCCTTTAAAAGTGAACTGCTTTCAGCAAAACTAAGCTTTGTAAAAAGTCAGAAGGGTGGCTAAACTTGGCTGGAGTCTGGGAGGGTGGCAGTGATTGGGAAGAGTGAGGAGTTTCCTGGGCGCTGGCAGCATTCTGTTTCTTGATTTGAGGGCTGGTTACACAGGTGTGTTCTGCTTATGAAAATTCACCGTGCAATACAATCATTGTGCATGTTTCTGTGTATATGTTATACTTCAATTTAAAGAAACGTTTTCTTTAAAAACTGCCCTGGGCTCTAATCCCCTTCTGGACAGGGGATGTGTTTTTATTCACTGCTCTATTCCCTGCTTTGAGCACAACGTCTGGCTCATAATAAGTGTCTTAGCTCAAGTGGTGGCAGATTTCACATCTGGTGAGGGCTGGCTGGCTTCCTAATTCCTACATGGCTGTCTTCTCACTGCATCTTGGTTGGTGGAAAGGGTTAAGAAAACTCTCTGGGTTTTTTCTTTTCTTTCTTTCTTTCTTTCTTTCTTTCTTTCTTTCTTTCTTTCTTT